>NC_056735.1:1253915136-1254000136 GCF_019279795.1 Protopterus annectens | reverse complement strand
GACACTATCTCCATAATGCACTTTATTTCTATTTCTAAAGAGTTCAGTCTGACCATAGAGCATAAGGAGGTTAGACCACATTGTCATTGCACTAATCATTCATATACTAACCCTTGCTTATAATGATCAGGTGTAACTTATTTGTATAAGTTACTTCCTGGAATATAAACAGTAGTTACTCCAAATCACTGAGAGAAACCAACTCCATTTAAACATAATAATTCTAACCCTACCCTAAAATCATAATGCTAAAACTCTGACCTTAACCCTAAAACTCTAATGATAAAATCTGATAAACTCTAAACTTCAAGCCCAATCATGAAAACCTAACCCTAACCCTAAAACTTAACTTCAGAATTCTGTGGACTTCATCAGAATCTGATGAAGTCCACAGGGTTAGTGGACGAAAGTGCTTAATTTCAATAAAAATATTTCCTTTACTTTGGGTGGCTCTTTATTGTCCTATGAGGTGCTAGCTGCCTGATTTGAGCATTCACAACATTATTGATTTACCAGTTGTTCATTCAGTGAAGCTTACTTTGGTGTGATATTTCACTTCGGAATTGTAAGGATCTGTGATTTAAACACAAATTGCAAGAGTAAATGCAATTACTTTGTGAGCCTTTATTTATTTATTGCCCTTTTTGATTGGGAATGTTTGACAAGCCTATGCAAAAGTCCTTTTCAGCAGAGGCCCAGGGAGAAATGCTCCACATGCATAAATTAACTCATTAAAGCCAACGGATGCCTCCTGGTGTTTCTGCAGTTACATCCTACTGATGCCTCTCGATATCAAATATTGCTTGTTCATATTTGCATTAATAATTCCAAAACTATGATATATGCAAAGTATTAAAAGAGTTTATCTTAATGCTTACACAAAGGTAAATATAACTGTATTGATATTTGACCTCTGTCTAGTGCAGGTAAAGTGGTATTAATTGTTGTCCATATAATATTTATTCATATTGTCAGGAATTACATATTTTCTAAACATTTCAACAACCAAGCAGCACAGCCAGAACTGCTTAGACTCATATGAAAGTTCTCAGCTGAATGAACAAAATGCTGCTCACGGTATGTGTATAACTTGAGTGTTTCTGAGATATTGTAAGTTGTTTACAAAATATTACAAATTTTATAGTTACTCCCCCAGATTTAATAAACTCCATGTATGACTAGTACAAGCCCTACATGGAGTGTACTGTGGCCGTGTCTGCATCTCCCCTTTGGCAGCGCACCTTGCATATTAAAGAAGGTGCACTACTGAAGGACAGCCATGTACACAGTTACTGAATCATTGTAGGAGGTGTGTTACCGTGCTCGGAAATGTGTAACACACCCTCTGCACTGTCAAAGTGCCGGATGGCACTGCAATATTAAATTAAATGTGTATCCTTGGTCAGATGTAAACTATATATGTAGGGGGGGTGTTACAGTGCCCGTAACACACCCCCTGCACTGTCAAAGTGCCTGACGGCACTAAAATATTAAATTAAATGTGTGTCCACAGCCAGTTGTAAAATTTATATGTGGGGGGGGGGGTGTTACAGTGTCTGTAACACACCTCCTGCACTGTCAAAGTGCTGAACGGCACTCAAATATTAAATGAAATGTGTGTCCTTGGCCAGTAGCAAAATGTATATGTAAGGGGTGTGTTGCAGTGTCCTTAATACACCCCCTGTACTGTCAGAGTGCCGTATGGCAGTGAAATTAAATATGAAAATGTCATTGTCCCCCTTTTTTTTTTTTTTTTTTTTTTTTTTTGTGTGTGTGTGTTTGCATGGCGCAGTGCTTAGCAATATACATGTGACAAACATCTAAAAATAGAAACCGGATGCTTTTAATTTTAATAGAAAAAGTCAAGTTTAAGAATAGCTGAGCAGGTTTGCATGGCACAGAACAGTGCTCAGCAGTGCTTAAAAGTAACTGAGAGCTACATAGAACAGTATAGGTCTGATCATCATATCCTCGCTAGCTGAATGGTTAGAGTGACGGCCTTGTCTGCAGTAGGTGCACAGTTAGAATACGGGACATTCAGCTTTTTATATGCGATAGGGAAATGTTGTAAATATATTTTTTTATGCCTACATTGAAATTTGTTAACCGGGTTAGTCCAGCTTGACCAGAAGCCCATTTTCAGTGGAAACCCGAGGATAAAAGCCCCAGTTACACACAAGTGTCCAATACATTAAAGTTACACTATCAGATAATGTAGTGAAATGCATAATTTTAGGGGATATAAAGTAAAATAGATACACATAATAAATTGCCAGTAATGAACAAATGATTTCAATAATTTTTTTTTTTTTTTTAAAAACTCTGATTTGCCTGTAGCTAAGCTCTGCTAAGTGAAGCCAATCAATGCTCAAACAGGGCCTGTTTAAGCAGTACTTAGCAACACACAGCTCCGCTTAGCTGGTTTGGCCACTGCTTAGCAATCCCAATCTAAGCAATCCTCAGCTCAGCTAAGCAGGTTTGTGCACCGCTAAGCATTGCTAAGCATTGTCAGTTTAAGCACTGTTCAACTAAGCTTAGCGGGTTTGTGCGGTGCTAAGAGGAGCTTAGCATTTTTAAAAATGGTCCAATGGCAGCAAAGGGCAGGAAAACAGCCTTATTTAAGCTGAACAGGCAGGAATACAGCCAGAACCTGTTGGAGTTTAATCACTGCAGGAGCTATGACTGGAGTCAGAGAAGGAATGCGCTTCCAGGAGCAGCACAGGGGCACGTTGGAGTCCAGGGTCATGGTTGGGCTCCTTGTCAAAGACCATGGTGACAGACTGCTGCAGGACCAGTACCAGGGCTCTGAATACAAGTCCGAGGCCTGGGACCATCTGGCATGTGACCGCTCCACTGCAACTGGAATCCCCCACACTGGTGAGCAGGTGCATCATCATTATGATAACCTGATGAGAAGAAAAGGGGAGCTCTTGGCCCAACAGATCCAAGATGTTTGGGACCACAATGCCCCAGAAGTTTGTAAGTATAGGAACCATCGACTTACCAAAATCTAGTATGAATATCTGATACACAGGTATGCATAATAGTGTGTTTTCCCCCACAGCTGCAGAATAGAGGGCTCACAGCTTTGAGGCCCATGCAGGGCACCTGGCCAGGATGCACCGAGAGTGTGGTGAGAATAGATATATCTTGCAATATAGTAATCTAATTAAGAAAGAGTACAGTAGTAACTGACAGTAGATATAGTCTGTTGTGAGTGCACTGCAATGAATGTGTACATAGACCTGGACTGATATAACTGAGTATTGCCAGGTACAGTTCAATATAGATGAAAGCATGAAACATAATGTTAAGAAAAGAAAGTTAATACTGCATTAATAATGTCTGGGAATAACATGTGTATACTATATTAATAATACATGTTCTGGTAATAAAGTACACCGGCATTGAAAATGTGAAGGGAATAAATTAACTACATCCCTAATCTACCGGAAATGCAACTGCAGTCAGAATTGTGAAGAAATAAAGGTAGCACTGCATAAATTGTATGATAACAGATGTGTTCCAATGCCTGCATTATGTAAAGTTTAGAACAATAAAGATTGTCAGCTGTATACCAATCACGGTGTCATCTCACCCTTAATAAATCCGTCTTCTGCCAATTGTTGTGTGTATTCTGGGCTGTTGTTCAAGAAATCAAATATTACATGTTTTGTGAAGTAAACATGGGTATAACACCATGAAGTGAATGACGTTTGGCCAATAAATAACTGTCATGCTAAACTGTAGATGTGGAGCTGTACTACAAGATCTAATGCAATATGATATTTGTTCCGCAGTAAGATCTGAACCTACAGTAGTACTGTCTAAGGTATTATAGTGTGTATCTCCCAAGATTGTCTTGTGTTAACCTTTGCATTTCGGCTATATGCCTCCCTGAATGTAGGTATGCTGATGCAGGCAAGTATGAAACTGTAATAGCTGTAGACTACAACTATACCATCTGCAAATGTGTATGGGTCAGGTAGGCAATGCAGCACCCCAATATGGTCTGTACAGATCACACATATTCTCATCCATGAGGGGTTAATTGTGTACACCTGCATTCCAAGTATTAATAGACAGTTCAACTACTATCTCAACCATGCATGAATCCCATGCATGTATGTTCAACTGTTACTGCAGTCTTGTGTGACACTCTACCTATATTACCAGGTCACATGTTGTCACCAGGTGAGGTTTAGTTACATATCATTCAATCAGCACACAGCAGTGGCAGTCAGTCAGATATGTTGTTCATTTTGCCACACACACAGACCAGGGTTCGAATCCAGGGACAAGTACTAAGATATATTTATAGAAACAGACAAGTAGTACTGACTATTTATAGAAACAGTTATGTGTTAACAGATTTTCTCCCACAGGACTTACAGGTAAATAAATGTCTGCAGTAGCTGTATGAAGGGTATAGTAATGTCTGTGTCCAGATGTAGTAGTGTGTAAACAGCATTTCTCAGCAAGGTGATAACACTCCATTAAATAAAATGACATGAAGTACAGTACTATTCCAAGCTAAGAAGACAAATTAAATGGTCTATTTTTTGGTACAGTTGTATAGCTGGTGCATCTGCGAATGTCTGCTGATAGTCTAACCCCATGCCTGCTAATGATGGCAGGATAAGTGTAAACTCTCTATACTGTGCACAATACATGCCTCTCAAGTGTCACGCTGTCACAGATAGTGATCACTGCTGCCAAAAACCTTGCACACACATATAAACCCAGCTGAAGTATGCCGGTAGCACATTCACACAATATCAGTGCAGAGTACACCTTAGTAGTCATATATGTTCCCCTGATATGTAATAGTCCGTTGTAGGTATGTACAGGTAGTTACAGCTTGGCCAGTACCATCCCATCTGGATAGCTTGAGAGGTATGTACGTGCTACAGAAGGTATAGGGAACTTCTAGACATAAAGTAAGGGCAGACCTGTAGAGTTCTGAGCAGTACTGTTGTGAAAAATATAGCCTATACAATTGATAATGTAATGTCTTTCTCTCCCGCCACCCTGCATCACAAATTATTATTTTTATACTATGTGTATGGTTCCATTTTCAAATATGTTGTTCTCAAAACCTAATGTTGGGCCTTGTGTTGAATTATTGGTTATATATTATAATGGTTGCATACTAGCATACCTTGTTGAAATACCAATGTTGTTGGCCTTTTGCCGTATCTGTTACTGGCATGCTGTTACAATAATGACTGTTACTCCATTTATGCCTCTGTTCTGTATGCTATGCAATTCTATTGTTTTGGGTTAATTGGAACACCAGTGCATGCTGTTATAACTAACACTGAAATGTTCTGTTCATGACTAACCAATACACTTTGACAAACCTCAACACCATAGCACACTTGGGTAGGCCACTTCCAATGGATCTGCCTATCCCACCTCATTTGGCCATGACACTTGGTCCCAGCATGTCTGGGACAGAATCTGGAGCTGCCTCCTCTGTTGGTCCTGCACCACCCTTAGGTGGAACCACCTCAGGGGACTGGGTCCGTCCCACCCGGGTGTGGGCGCAGGGAGGATCTTGTCATCCGAAATCAGTTCCCAGGCATGGTGTTCAGGGTTATCCAGCATGATTTGGATGACTGCACCAGATTGAGGGCAGACTAGCACACCTGGAGAAGCATTTCACCCCCGGCACCCAGCCCCCAGTACAGCCACCTTCAGGGACGTGAAGGGGCACTGGTGACTGCCCATAGGTGGGGAGATCAGTCCCACTGTTTACATCTGAGGGCAGTTGGTCCTCCAATTCCCAAACACCCTCCCCGTCCAAGGGGTTTACCCCCCCCCTTGTGCCAAACACTGCCCCTGTCTGCTGTTTTGTCTGTCTGTAAATGCAACCTCTCCTACCCAACTTACCTCCCAAAACATACCTACAACCCTTCCCCAACATTCCACTCTCTCCTTTAAAAAAAAAAAAAAAAAAAAAAAACATCTCCCCCACAAAAAAAAAAATATCGTCCCATACATAGCTCTCCATTTCTCCCCCACGTACACTGCCATCAATTATTCCAGCAATTAATCAACCAAGTTATGTCACCTACACCCCTCCCTGTAGGATGTAAGGCTCCAAATTCCAAACTGTCCACAACATGCACAGCTGTTGCTGTAGAAGAAATGGAGAGCTATGGTCCTCTCTTACACCCATCCTGCACATCCCTACCTGCCTTTCATATAGTTTTTCCACTGCTTGCCTCCATCTCACCACTTTCCTAGCACTCCTTGTTTCTTTTCTGTTTTTGGAAATTGCGTGGGTTTAAGCAGGACTAAGCGCCACTTAGCATTGCGGCAGGCAAACCTGCACAAACCTGCTTAAAACTGCTTTAATCACCATATTTGTGTCTGACACTGTTCTGCGCATAAACAAAATAACCACCCCTGCCAAGTCTCGAACCCAGGACCCTCTGAACTACAGCATAGTGCATTACACCACTAGGCCAACTCAGCTCTAGGGAATTACTGATGTTCCTGTAAATATATCATGCACTAAAGTGATGTAACACTAGGAAAAATATACACCCCTGTCAAGTCTCAAAACCAGGGCCCTCTGAACTACAGCATAGTGCATTACACCACTAGGCCAACTCAACACTAGAGAATTACTGGTGTTTCTGTAAATATATTATGCAGTACTGTGATGTAACATCAGGAAAAATATACACTTCTGCCAAGTACTGCACTCAGGACCCTCAGAACTACAGCATAGTGCAATAGACCACTAGGCCAACTCAGCTCTGGAGAATTACATGTGTGTTTACAAAGATATCCTGATTACCAGTGACACACTACTTCTACATATAATGTGATAAATGACAGTGTACTTTGGCCTGTAATGCAGACACTGAACCAATACACAGCCAAAGACATGTTGATGGATTTACAGGAGGCCTACGATATCAAGTAGAGCTGACAACTGCTCAGACTGTTGCAGAAAGTCCACAGTTGTGCCACCTACGTATGGCATGGTTGTCATCAAACCTATCCTGTGCGCTGAAGTACTGGCAAGTCAGTGCAGATTGAGTTTAAAAAAGCATGACAGACAGGTCAGTGTCACATGTCATATCCATATGAACACACATATTCATGCCAATCCTGTGTAACACATTGTATGCACACACATATGTCGTGCAACTACACCTCCCATAATAATGACTCAGTAGCTCTGTTACATTCCTAGCATGTACGACATCTAGACACCCACATTTCTGGCCCACAGTCCAGTCTGTTGCACATCCCCTACATGCTTGTCAATACAACAAAGAAATAACTGAGCCCTGCACTGTCCAGCAGAACTGGTTGCTGCTACTACAGTCACTGCCACCCACAGTAGCATGTCAAAGAGCTAGAGGGTGGGACACATGTAACAAATATGAATATGTGTCCTAAATGTACCCTACCATTCTCTGGATGGCACTACTACTTTACATATGTACCAGAAGCACATGCTCCTGGACTGTTATGGGTACCCTCACCCTGGCCATGCTGTGACATAAGAGCTTACACTGCTCCCTCACTGACATATACAGCTGGCTGTCCCCCAATGTCTTCACAATCCCCAGTATAACTCCTGACCAGAATGCATCATCTGAGGCCTGCTGCACATGCAGCAGTATGTTCAGCTACCTGCTACAGACCTACCATATCTCCCAAACACCTAGGACAGGGCATCCACACAACACCCATACATAAAGGGTTGGGGGGGATGTTCAGTTGACAGGGACATGTGTCACAATCTCCCCCTACAAACATACCCAGCTGCTAGACCAGCATCAACTGCAGCAGCATGCACATTCGGGTAAAAATGATGTATGGCACTCACATCTACCTGTCTCCTTTCTGACCCCAACACACACTGTTAAACAGTAACCTGCCACAGACTCAGAAAGTCTGTAAACAATGGCCAAACATAGCGTGGAAAACTGTGGATATACCGCAGCAATCCAAACAGTGAACAGTATTTCTACCTACCCTCTGTGATGCTGTAACTCCCACACCTAGATAATAGATAATGTCCTCCTCACAGGCCAGGAAAAGGGCCAAGGCCTACATGAAGGCCTTAATTATAGCACTGTGGTGCCATGCCATTGGCTAAAGAAACTGCAACCCAGCTGTTCTGCATGCTATTAGCAAATGTGAGTCACACATTGGTGCACAGGCAATCACCTGTTCATAAGCATTACCTACAAAAGGCAAGTTGCTGCTATGGTAAACAGGTCTGTGACTTTCTTCATGAAGACAGACTGTGATTTCCAAGGAAAAGTACCACTGGATTTCTGCTCACAAAAGAGTACAGTACAGCACTATACCATGTATGTCATGGAATTAACCATGTAATGGAATACAGATGGGGGGATGCAGTCATGGGTAATAGGAATTTCAACAGTAGGTCTCAACAAGATATCTTGCAATGACATGTTGCTGTTACTCTGCCATCCAGCACTTACAGTCTTCCATTTTGGCTCTGTCTGCAGTGAGATAGATCACAGCTCTGGCCCGAGTCCCCCCAGCAATGGTCAGCTCACGTACAAATGCTACTGGATTGTCTGTTATACAATAGCGACAGCATGTACTGGTGGATACAGCTGGCATATCACATCATGTACTGTCAGTGAGCCCCTCTCAGTCTGTAAATGTCACACAGGGTAAATTCAAACATTGTCCAGGTGTCCCTGACTGTTCCTGATGTACTCTGGCTAGGTCACTGTGTACTCCACACCTGTATGTCATTGCCTGACAGCTATGGCTAGCATACGTGGTGACCCCCTGCAGCAGGACAGCAAGTTATAGGCAGTAGCAGTGGGGGACACAGGCCCGGCCTCAGCAACAGTGTGTACATATTGAGCATACAATGTAATCAAAATAATACAGTACCAGATATTAATGTACCATTACTGTGTTCTGAGGGGCCTGACATGTCACAGACAGATTCCCCACACTCTGGGGGCAACCATTACATATTGTCTAACTGGTTTCCAGACATTCACGTGTGTCAGGCAGGGGATCTACGTATATCAGGCACATGTACACATTCCACAAACATCTGGGTACTGCAGATGTCGGACACCTACGAGGAGGAATCCCTACACCACATATGCACTGCTCTTAGTTACTGTGTAGCAAAGATGTTGCTGGAATGTCCACATGCACTTGTAGTACCACTCAACTATTTGTCAGAAGTTGGCTGTATGACATGGTACTGTAATGTTGCCCATAGGGGACACCCCACAGTCGATGGCAGTGATGGGTGTGGACACATGACAACACAGTCTGTCACAGCACACAGGCCATAACTGGTATACCTAGGACCATATGAGTTTACTAGGCTATAGGCCTAAGCCCCCATATGCCTAGGCCAGATTTTAGCCCATGTGTATGCAAGACAACACCTGATACCTCAGTCCAACAGGGATACAGGTGGTATCCCAAGGGTGGATGTGCGTTAACCGTCCAGTTATCCAGATTCTGCCTGCAAAGGTGTAATTAGCTACCCTGCCTGATGTGGACAGGATGATCATTCCACACCAGGGTGAGTGTGTGGGACACACATCTGAGGTGGAAACAAGCCCAGTTGATGTCACACACCAGGTTGAGGGTGTGTGTGTGTGTGTGTGTGTGTGTGTGTGTGTGTGTGTGTGTGTTAATAGCGTGGAGCTTGAGTTGTACTTGTGCAGCAGTCACAGCAATGTGGAGTCTGTAATTGCCTTGCATGCCAGACAGAGGTCACCCCTGAGGAGTATGTATGAAACCAGGTAGAGGGTTGGGCTTATAGCCTATCTGTGTATGGTAGATGTTTGAGGCCCTAGTATTCCCTGGTGAGGAACCTCTGTGATGTCCCCAACTGCTGTATGTGCTGTGTGAGGTGAATGATGAATGGGGCATTTTACACAATAATGGGCCTTATTGGGGCAAATACAGGGATGTTAGGACACCATGTCCCTGGATGACATACCCTTATGTATGAGGTGGGCCATGTAGAAGGTTTACCATACAACGGAAGCAACATGGGGGTGAAATGTCATGTTGCCATCCACCTGTGCGTACAGATCCCTCACGACTGATTGCGTGCCTAGGATGTTGTTAGTACTGTGATAATATGTGGTTACATCACTCTCCCCATAGTGGTTGACACTGCATTTCCTGGTATGCAGCCTGATGCCATATGTCTGGCACCAGTCCTGTGTCTGTATGACACCCTCCTATGCAGATTTCCACATCATTAGGGAATCCGGTGACAGCACGCAGCATGCAGTTGTCTGCAGATATGATCGGCCATAGGCCAATGGCTGTGGCCTGCACCACAGATGTGTACATCACACATAACAGAGGCCCAAACACAGATCAAGTTATGCTGCTAGTTATGGGTCAACTGCTTGTGGTGGATTCCCCAATGTGGATTAGTTGGGTTATGTCAGTGAGCCAGTGTGCTACCCCTATGGTAACATATGGTATGATGCATACTTGGAAGCCTATATCTATTAAGGCCAAGTGTGTTTTATTGTCAAAGACTTTGTCCAGGTCAAGGTAGGCAGTGTGCACTGTCACCTCCCTGTCCATGGCTTTGCTGACTGTGTCAAAGAGGTCAACTGAGTGTAACAGATATGATCCCTTCCTTCACAAAGCCTAACTGTACATGATGGAGTGTGTGGAGGTCACCAATGTCCTTGTTAATGAGATTCACTATAAACTGGCTATGGCCTTGCAGAACTACTTAGTTAGACTGACGAGTGTATAATGTGACAGATCGGTGGACACCACACCTTAGTGTAAAGGGGTCACAGTGGTTGTCCTTCACATGTCTGGGATAAAGGTGGTAGTCAGGCCTCCTTTGAATACAGTGCCTTACTTGTTGCAAGATTATGCTTGGGGTCATATAGGATGCATCCTGTGATGTGATAGGCTCCCATGGTGGATGTATACCATGACATTCACATGGCAGTGGTGACCTGTTCCCTACAAGGGGGCAGGTACTGTGGACATCCTGATGTATTGATGGGGGGCAGGGGGTGAAGCCTACACTGACTCTGTCAGGCATCAAGTATGCTATACCTACAGCACTGGTATAGCTGGTGTCCTTCACCACCACAACTGAGCAGATGCAAGTGCTTCCTGTGATGTTGCAAACATATGTGCAGAATGGGAGATGACTGTCTATAGTGGATGTCAACAATGTGGGCTCTGGGTTTGCTGTGCAGGTTTCCAGGAGTGATCCCATTTGCTTGTTCACACTAAGGAGACATTGCTCCAAAATGGGTACCTGCCCCTACTTTATCTCAGACAGCGGTATGTCATCCCTGTTATAGACACTTATGTATTGCAGGTATCCACCAGACAGGTGTACATATCCTTGTAGAGGATAATGTAGTCCTGTCTGGTATACCTGAATCCATGCTATAAAAATGCACATAAAGTGCTTGTCTGTATGTGTGGATATTGCTGCCTGTCCCTACAGAGGGGTTGTGGGCTGTAAAGCTGTGTATACCACCCCGCAGGAGGCTGTATTCCAAGTTGGAGGTATATGTTTGTCTGACCCTAGCTAGATAGGTATTGTGGGAGATGGTGACTGCAAATGTTACCGCATGATGGTTGCTTTGCCATGGAGGATGACACTGTAGGGATGCTGCAGTGGTAACCTGTGTTGTGTAATATCAACTCTAACACACCTTCACCTCATGTGGGGGTAGCCCCTAGCTGCAACGAGGTGTTTGTAATTCCACTGTTGATGGCTCTCTGGCCATTTGTGTGCTGGCATGGGTATGTCTCCCAGTGTATGTTATGGAATTCAAGTGACCCAGGATCAGGCTACAGACCCAAATCATAATACAGTTGATGAGGTCCATATAGGCAGAATGGGCTTCCTGGTCACATGTGGTGGCTGGTAGCTAGCTATGATTTGAACAGCTATGTTGGCAGTGGTGAACTGTCCCTGCAGTGTCTCCTGTGCATCCTACTGCCTGTACAGCATGGAGGTATGTATGTGTTTCAATTATACTGACATCACATGTCCCATGTAATTTCCGTCCACACTTTGGGTATGACTGTATGATAGGATGGTACACCGGGTAAGGCTGGGGTGCTCTCTGCAGCTTTGAACCACGTGTGTGTGTGTGTGTGTGTGTGTGTGTGTGTGTGTGTGTGTGTGTGTGTGTGTGTGTGTGTGACTGCACAGATGTCAGCATTTCCCAGTATTAAGAATGCTTGCATTGAGGACAGTCATGTGTAGACTGCTAATGTTTAGCAGCATGGCCTTCAATGTGTGCTGTGCTGACAGTTGTATGTCAGTACTGATAACCTCACCAGTTGTCCTAATGAAAGCAATATGTTGGTGGCTAGAACCATTGCCAGATGCCCGAAGGCCACTTGAGACACATGGAGGCCATTTCTGTCGAAGCATCGTGGTCTGCTGACCATATCATCCCAGGCTCACGGGTACTGGAATCTCCTGGAATATCACAGGATAAAAGGCCGCATGTTAAGGTTAATCATTTCCTGACTGTATTGTGGCATCAGTCTGAGTGACAGCAGAGTGGTGCATAACACTAGGGACATACCTGCCTGGGACACATAATCAGTGTGCTCACTCATGTCTCACTGCATATAGTCCAGGGACGTACATCCCAGGTCGGGCATGCCAACATGGACTGTGACAGACCATGACAGTACCTGTTGGTGAGGCACAGTAGTGTATATGCAATATAGCAGATTCTGTCACCTGACACAGAAGTAACTGTGACTATCCACATATACAGCCAGGTGAGAGGCACATCAGTGTGTCTCACAATGGACTCTCTTATGTGTAATATGTTTGACATGTGGTGACACCTGCATGGCTGTGGCACACAGGTGTGTGGCCATGTGTGGTATGTATTGTGCAGGGCTGTGACATTCATGTGTGGCTTTGCCTCACAGGTCTCCTTTGTTTGTGTATGTGTATGTTGGGGACCTCTGCATATGCATGTGTGCATTATGTAGATGTGGGTGGTGTGAGGTGTACTGACTGTGTTCACAAACTGTTCTGGTACAAATATGCGTGCCTGACAGGGAGAGAGCATGGACTGTAGGTTTCTAATGTCACTGCATCTCTCACACGGTGTGTTCCTTGCTGGTGTTTGTAGATGGGGGTCTATATTAGAAGACCGAAAGTTTAAAATCGGGAATGCTCTAAAGAGCGAAAATGCCGGACCTCAAAATCATTATTTTGGGGGGCTGTGCCCTCCACACCCCCCACTAAATATATATTACAGCTCTGAGACCGCACTACAGTGAGAAAAGAGCAAATATTCTGATCTTCACTGTACTGTGATCTCAAAAAAAGCACTTCAAAGTCCAGCATTTTTGCTCTTTAGATCGTTCGTGATTTTAAACTTTCAGTCTTCTAATATAGACCCTGTAGATGGTTGTCCATCTGTGTTACTGAGGCAAGTGCTACAATGTGCCAGGATGCCCATATCAACAGGACTGGCAGGGGAAACTGTAGGACATTGCCCAGCCGTATAGTACAGAATCTGAGTGAGGAAGGCCAGGGAGACCTAAGGGGTGGTCCTATAGCCCAGGTGTTTAATATAACAGTGTGGTGGCTGACACCACTGCATACAATGTAGACAGGCTATGAACAAGCAGTAATAGGTGCAACAGGACCAATGCATGTGAGCACCTTTTAGGACATGCAGCAATTAGCAAGAAATATCAAGATCAGGACAGCAATGCATGATGTATTGCCACTATGTTGCTGATAGCCACATACATAGTGTGGTGATAGATGGAGGGGTACGATGTGTGAGTTAACAGTGGATAGTGATGGGAAATGTGGATGTGCATGGTGTGTACACAATGGTGAGCAATGTATGTGGTCCTGTGATGTGTTTCCCTCTTCATGTCTTTCAGTTGGGATGTACCACTGGAAAAATCCACCTTTCTTAGAAGCTGGGACCGCCACTATAATTAATGCCCTGAGACTCCATCATCAGGTGCTGTTGTCAAGGAGTCGCCATAACCAGCAATAACACACTGCACTGTGGATAGACCTTGTGGCATCGGTTAATCATGTGGGCCAGCATGACAGGAGCTATGAGCAGGTCTGACACTGGGCCACAGATCTGACACATCATGCACGGCAAACGACCGCAGCTGTGACCAGGGACCGTGTTGGCATCGGTTGAGGGCCTGCTACACAACAGCCACTCTCAGCTACAGAGGAGTTCCTGGCAAACCTGGGTTCAGCCACCAGCTCACGAGTCAATATCACAACATGGCATGGAGGTGGGTGGCACACCTTCTACAGCCGAGGAGCAACCAGATAAGCATCCAGATGTCATCACATTAATACTGTAGCATTCATAGTGGCAGCCTTTCCATACCTGTTCACATATTTCAGGTCAATCTGCATTTGTGGGGGTGTATTTAGTAATGCACATGTGTGCACACATATTGTGAATGTCAGCAATGTGGGTAGTATCACAGTTTGTACTGTATATGTTGACATATGCAGATATTATCCTGTACCAAGGCCACATTTGTGTTTGCTGACAATGTCTCTCACACACAAATTCATAGGTACCTCTGGTGTGGCAGGGATCCATCATGCTGCAGCCGGTGAATGTGCGACTGTTTTGTTATGGCTCATCTACACCCTAGGCATGTTATATCTGCCAGTTTGCCATGGACACAACTGTTAAGCTTAGTGATATTGCAATGCTTGCATGTTCACTTGTGGAGGGGTTCACTGCAGTGCATTACATCGGTAATCACAGTAGCATATTTGCAGGAGCTGTAACATATTAGCATGTATTTTTGTGAAGGTGTAGGCAGTCTGCTCTAAAGGGGTGCATTACTATTGTAAAAATGGGTGCACTGTATTTTAGGTGAAGGTCCATCACATACATTGCCATGTCACTTATCTTACTGGTATACAGTATTAGCCACATTAACTGGACATAGGTGCACTGCATGTTGTTAAGGGCCTGTCTTGTGTGTGTCTGTTGTGGTCTGCATGTGTGCTGTGCAAGGCATTAGTCATAATGTGTGATCTGTATAATGCATTTGTGGCACCTCACCTGCATGTGTGTCATACCTCTCAACTGTCCCTGATTTCCAGGGATTTCCCTGATTTAGACTCCAAAAATTAGCTCTGTCTCTGATAATCACTCCTAAAACTGGTGACCTTGGAGGAAAGGTGGTGAATTACACTCAATAAATAATGGCAGTAAAAGTTATAGATTTCTTTTATTTCACAAAATATATAGTAATTAACATTATTAAGTTAATAGTTTTAATATTTTACAAATGTCCCTGATTGTCCCTGATTTTTCTGGGTTTGTCCTTGAGTCTGTCAAAATATGTCCCTGATTATTTGAGCGCTATGATGTGTGTGTGTGTGTGTGTGTGTGTGTGTGTGTGTGTGTGTGTGTGTGTGTATGTGGATCAACAGACATTACAGTGCAGGACTTAATGCAGTCATGTTGTCTTCCCCTCACAGGTGGCCATGGGGGTTGGACTGTGTCCTCCTCACAACCTGATGTCAGTGCCTCATTGGGCTCTGATGATGATGGTGGTCATAGTGAGGCACAGGTGGAGTTGTTGGAGGCTGAATCTGTCCCATTGGTTGACATCCCACTTCCTTCCCCAATGTCCCTGCACACAGTCAGTATGCCCACAGAAACCCAGTCCCCAGCAGCCACAGATATTGGACAGTCAGAGGGTGTTGGCATCGAAAAGGAGAGTGTGGTGACTATGGCATCTGTGACTGTAGACAGTAGAAACAGCCAGAGAGCTGGCAAGGTCTCACACAGGCAGACTGACAGGGGTGCTTGAAAGAGGACTGCTGCCCATCCAGCACCTGTCGGAGATGTCACAGCACATGTCACCCTACGCATGTTTCGGTCCATCATGGAGGCACAGGCAGGTTGTGAATGGTACACCAGATGCTCAAGATCATGGATACCACACTACCTGGCATGCATGAGTAGATCGTCAGACACATGGATGTAGGTCAGCAAAAACATCAGCTGAGAGCTCACGTAGCCATGCACAGTCACAGTCCTGTAGTGGCAGTACCATCAGCACTACCAAAGGGGGGATGCTGTCCACACCACAATGTGGCAGGCCATGGGCACATGGTCCAGGGTGGTCCCGTGAGGGACACAGACCCAGCAGACACCAGTCACCATCAGCAAGTAGTACTGCATCTGGCCCTGGGTATGGTGTTGCCAGTGCCACTCCTGTTGGAACTAGTTTCCATGTTTGTGTCTGGAGACTGTGAACTGTCCATTCCACCAAGTACAATCTGCAGCTGTCCAACATACCCTCATGTAGGGCTGGCACATGGCTTGACTGTGTACATACACACTCTCACACATCACTGTCACATGCAGGTCACCACTAGACATAAACATCTCCTTTCCATGGCCCAGATGACCAGCATCCCATCAGACACACACACACAATGTCAACTGTGTGGCACAGTCTAGGCCTTTGCCAACTCCACACCACATCCTGTGCATGTGATGATACCTGTGCCACATCCTTCTCATCCATACCATCGATGTGGCACAGGTATCATCACATGCACAGGATGTGCCACATCGATGGTATGGATGAGAAGGATGTGGCACAGGTATCATCACATGCACAGGATGCCACATCCTGTGCATGTGATGATACCTGTGCCACATCCTTCTCATCCATACCATCGATGTGGCACATCCTGTGCATGTGATGATACCTGTGCCACATCGATGGTATGTATGAGGAGGATGTGGCACAGGTATCATCACATGCACAGGATGTGCATGTGATGATACCTGTGCCACATCCTTCTCATCCATACCATCGATGCAGGGACATGCTAATATGTGTCTGACGCACAGGGTGAATATAGCATAGTTAATGGCAGTTTGTAGTGCAGTAGTGTTATGCCCTGTGAGGTGCTGTCTGCTGGCAGTTGTCATGTGTACACATGAAAGTGTATGTACCATTGTGCCATGATGCTATATTTCTGTTAGTACTGCTGACTGGCTGTTGTCTCACAGACCTTATTCTGTTTCTGCTCCAGGTGTTTGTGTGTCTAAGTCGTGGGGACCTGCTGCCAATACAGAAGCTCAGGATGGTGTAGAAGCAACACAGAGACATTTTCATTGCTGAGGTACAGCTGTATATTTATTTATTTATAATTTATTTTATTTTTATTTTACATTTGTTGACCGGGATAGCCCGACTAAATACTTGTCCATTTTCAGCGGAGGCCTGGGGAGAAAAGCTCCATACATACATACAGAAAAACTGTTACATTAAACAAGTTAAAGCACTGTTACAGATACAATACATAGGATTAAAGTAATTCATTCTGTCACATATAAATCTGATTTGTTAGAGTAACAATTAGGAAGCAATGTAGGGGTGGCCAAAAGACCTCTTTAGCACATACTTATATTGCATGTTTACCTAGGTGCATATGTATGGAACAGTGTATGAGGGAGAATGGGGGGCAGACAGCATAAACTTGCATTTATTCCCCTTGACACAGCAAGTACATAGGTCCATAGAATGTTGCTAGAGTACTGGCCCTGGGTCCCTTACAAGCCTAGCCATTACTTTATCCCCAACAGAATCATTGATCAACACCTGTTGCCCCTGTCATTGATGGACACAGGTTGGACCTCTGGGAAAGATTTCTGCTCTCCCATGCACTCATCATGGATGGACTGGATGAGAGTTGGCATGGCACTCTGTGTGACATGTATGGGAAGTGCATTCCTGACAAAGGGCAGCCTCTGGGAGACAACCCTGTCTCTCCAGCAGGTTTTACTGCTGTTGTATATGTGATTCAGTCCTGTCGTGCTGGCAATGTGCAAAGAGTTAGACTCACATATATGGGGCAGCTGTTGAAGGGCTGAGCACAACATTGCTATCTAGGCATGCCACAGCCCACCTGTGGACAACCTGTCTGATCCCAAGTCGGGCACTACTGATTCGAGGCTGTCTGCATGGAACAGATGTTGAAGGCCATGGATAACCTTTGTGGGTGTTAACATAGCCCTTCCCATTACTGCAGATGTCTGCATAGTTACATACCAGACTGGCCATGATGATAAGTTATTGTTGTACTGACTGAGGACTATACAGAGGTAATGCCCACCTTTCATCTGGATGTCCAAGGTTTTTCTGACCACTGCCATTACTTGATGGCTGAATGCAACAGTGTTATCAACCTGAGTACCCAGGTCTATCAATGCAGGTTGTGTGCTTATGGGGTTGCCATTGATGTGGAAAACAGTGGGGTCATTTCCTTGCCATATGGTATGATGGTACTGTTTTCTGCATTCAGCTTGAGGCCAGGACCTTGGCACCATTCCATACCTACTGTATGACCTCACTGTAGTGTGTTAACATCAGTCTATGGGTTAATGACAGACAGCACAGTACATACAGTCACCACAGCCTTAGGCAATACCTATATATGTGGGTGGTGGCAGTTAACATTCATACCTAGATACATATGGGTCATTGAGGGCAATGGCTACTCACATGACCTACACATGTCTACATATTGCACACCCATAGACAACACAAAGTAGGGTTGCCACCTTATCAAATGTGCAATGTGGGACACTTCTTGTAGTATAGTGAGAGTTGGCAGAACAAACCATACCCACGGCAAGTGCAACAGACAGGACTTCTCTTGGTTTGCTAATATGACAGTTTCTTTGTGTCACATTACCATAGCTTATGCTATTTTTCATAACATTAAAGGGCTTCTGATGTGAAGTAACTGCTTTATGCAACTAGAAGACAACTTTAGGAAATGTTTGTTGTCCTACACTCTGGGGACCTCTGTATTGTTTGAGTCATTGTCACAGGACAAACCTGGCCAAACATGGACTGCAACCTGCAGGGTGGGACAGATGGTGGCCACATCTGTCACCTCTACAGATTTCTGCAGAATGTCCTGATGCTTGCCACATATTTTTATTCCATTTGACAAAACATTGTGGTTGTCTGGCACATTAGTGCCAAATCATTAAAGACTGACATTAGACAATAAAGACAGATATTTTCATGTGAGACTTCATCCCCTTCAGAAAATGCATGCAAATGTACAACCTGTTATGCTATCTACTTTCTATGTTTGTCAAAGCAATACTTAAAGATTGAGCCTAATATTTGGCCCTTGTCCCAATTTTCTGTATGGCTTTATTTGGTTGTCCTTCTCTAAGGGGTTGAGTGGTATGGTGGTGACCCTAACAAAGTCACACTGCTGCAAGGGGATATACATACATACATACACACCCACTCATGAACTGCCCTTGTTGACAGTAGAACCCCTACCTGGCTAGTTTTACATATAATAGTGCTATATACATATCACATGCACCACGGAGCTTATATATATATATATTTTGCACTGTCTACCACTACTATTCAGGTGGATGAAATCTGCAGGTGCTGTAAGGATTGCCATTGGGGGGGGTAACAGGCCCTTAAAATGGTAATTGAGATTAAACCTCCTACCTATCTAGCTGTATGTACTATATTGCTACGTAGTTATCTCATGCACCACGGAGTTTATATGCCTGGAGAGTGTCCAATGGTGCATCTAAGGTGGATGACAGCAGGCCCTGTAAAGTAGTGCAATGGTGGGTTAACAGGGTTTAACCGACCTCCAAATGTATTGGCATTGCACAGACATAGGTAGGAAATATACACACCCACAAGGGAATATACTTAGACACAAACACACTCACTGAATTGCCATTGTTGGGATTAGAACCACTAACTATCTACCTACAATATAGCACTATGACAGTACTTCTCACATGAGCCACAGAACGTACACATATGGAGAGTGTCTGCACTGCTGTTGGTGTGGATATCAGTAGCTGCTGACAGGAAGACCATTGTTGTGGAGGACACTAGTCACAGGGCCAAAACATTGGTGGCCATTACACAGACATAGGCCTGTTGGGTGTGTGCATTCTGCTGTATGTGTAATACATACAGAAACAGACGCGCACGCACACACACACACACACACACACACACACACACACACACACACACACACACACACACATGATGACTGATGTGAGATTACATCCCCTATCTACCTACTATTACATATGGGGCTCACCATAGTATTTGCACATGCCACTGGCTAAAATTGGTGTATGTGTGGCTGCAGCAGTGCATCACTCTATGCCTTCCAGGTGTCTCTCTCTGTCTGTCTGTTTGTCTGTCTCTGCCTCTCTATAAATTATATATTTGTATATGCTACCTATATATCTGTATGCATATTGCACTCAACAGATCCAGATAAATCTGATATGTACCACATACAGATAGAGGGAGGTAAACATGTCTGATGGGGGTGGGGATAGATAGTTAAGATGCACATAGCTGTCTGTATACAGAAGGGATATATGTACATCCCAGTTCTATAGTCAGATGTGGATTCAGATATGGACTGAAAGTAGCTAAGTGTAACAACATGCCCAGTATGATCATCAACAGTAACACTGGGACTCCAGGCCAGACCTACCTGTACTCCAGTCCAGGATTTTGTCTGCTACAGCCGACTGGTTGATGAACCTGTGTAAACAGTCCAGCACCTCACTGATATACTGGCTGAGGTATCTCCTGGCTGTGTGCTATCCTTATTAACTGAGTCATTTCTAGGGTGGGTACAGATTGTACTGGACTGAGCAGGGTATTGCATAATATGTGGGGTAGATTTTACACAGCACTGTGATGCCCTGGTATGTCAGTGGTAGATCAGTACAGATTAATGTGAGGAACCACTGACAGACATTTGTCTACTGACTCCATACACTGTAGGGAACCCATGCTACTGTACAAATTGTTCTATTCTACACATTCTACATTTGTCTGACCAGTGGTTCCTCCTTCCCCTTATATGTGGCCCTTTGTCCTGCTCTGCTCCAGTTGCAGGCTTTGTCCACAGTTACTGCTCTTATGCAGTTGTAGTTATGATGTGACTGCGGTAGAAGGTGTAACATCACACACAGGTTTATGGACTGCACACCTCTGACTATACCTGTTTAGCAGAGTGGTCAGCATTGTGTCCCATACATATGCTCTAGTCCTCAGATGGTTTGTATTGCACTGTTATTATAAGGCTACCTGTTGGCCATACCTCTCAAACTGTTATAGTCAGACATCTGGACAGGGCCATATATAACAGTCAGATACAGGCCCAGACATGGGGACAGGATCTTAATATTGCTCTTCCAAACATAGACAGTTGGTAGAATGGTTTTCTATTAGCTTGCATTTTCTTATGGGTATGAAGTTTGCATCTCAACCACCTGTCATTGATGTTTCCACATCAACCTTTGTTGGTTTGCAAATTGTTTACCAGACAAATGCAATGTTATGACAAACAGAACATATATATGAGGCATATCTGTGGACATTCTGAGAAACCTTGTCATTCGTGGGTACGATGGTGCCCACTGACTTGTTGTCAGTACTGACACAGTTACATGGCAGCTTTTATATCCTGGTGCTAGAATGACTTGTCACAACCTGCTGTTCTACTAGGCACCATCCAGGTTACTCAGAGCTGTGTACTGTCCATATCTGTGGCCCCCTGTCCCTCCATTGTCCAGCTTTCCTGCAGTAACAAATATTGACTATCTGTAGAACACCTACCCTAGGTGTAGCTGATATGCAAAATAGTAGGTACAACCAGTCTCAAACCATGGACCCTGTCAACCACAGTAATGTACTTAACCCACTAAGCCACAACAGCCACCAGTCAGTGCTGTCTACTTCCTGATACTATTAACCACATACATGCATAGCACATTGATCCCTGCATATTGTGGAAATGGAACAGGTTATCAAGTTGATTGGGACAGCCCTGGGAATGTGTGCTCTGCTGCTATTATCTTACAAATATAAATTTTACTGCAGTTCTCTGGGAACATGGGTGTGTCAGGGGTAGGCCATACCTCTCAACTGTACAGATCTTTGCAGAATGTCTAGATGTTTGCCTCATATTTTGGGTCCATTTTTCATAAAATTGTGGTTGCCTGGAAAATTACTGGCAAATCATTAAAGACTGAAGTTAGAAACTAATGGCAGACATTTGAGTTTCAGACTTCTTACCATTCAGAGAATTCATGCTAGTGCAAAACCTGTTATTCTATCAATTTTCTAAGTTTTTAAGAGCAATATTTAAAAATTGTCTGTATTTTGGGACCTTTGCCCCACATTTATGGCTTTGTACAGATTTCTTGCTCTAAGAGGTTGAGAGGTATGTATGGAACTCCAACACTGATATCCATGCATCTCTCCTATGAACCCACTGTTTGCAAGTCCCTCACATAGTGCAGTAGGTTTTGCTGGCTTGGGGCCTACTGCATATTCTGGGGCAGCCAGTATTTGGCAGAGAGTTCCTGTTGCCTCACATAGCTGCCAGTTGTCTGCTGCTATCCCGGTAGCCCACTCCTTCCTTTGCATACATGTAGCAATACCATAGATATGCTACCACAGTCTACTACCCCATTCATTTGTTGTTAGGAAGAGTGACTTACCTTGTGCCTGCAGCAGTTGAGAGTACAGTGTTTTAGGGCTGACTCTGTTGGATGCACGCAGTACACAGCCTATATATGGTAAGGTACAGGTGGTGTGATGCGGCTGGCATCTTTTTTACTGTGTATATGAGTCAGAGTGAGGTATCAGTCCCTGGGTCCCTAGGTTGTCAGTGCATGGGCTATGCATTGCCTCTTTGCCAAGGCCAGGGCGTACTGGGCATGCCTACGTCCGCCTACAGAGACAGGCTCAGGGGGTTCCTCCTCCAAGTCCCCCTGTGCCTATGGGGACCTTGGCAATGGTTGGGGGCTGTGTGTCCCTTCCCTGTGATGTTCCTGCTGCAGCTGTATTCGCAGGATCATATTGTGTAGCATGGCACATACTATGAACATGTGTGCACATGTGGCTGGAGAGTACTGCAGGGCTCCACAAGATATGTCAAGGCAGCAGAACCATGTCTTTAGCAGCCCAAACACACCCTCTGTGATGTTCGTAGTTTGTTGTGTGTCTCATTATAGCGTTCTTCAGTTGGTGTGTGTGCATTTCTGATGGGTGTCATCATCGACGGTTCCAGTTCATAGTCAGCATCCCCCAGTACATGGCCATACGGGATGTCCCCCCTGGAAAATACCTGGTACAGCTGTAATGCATGCCAGATGTGGGAGCTGTGATAACTGCCGGGGCTGCCAGCACACACACTCTGATGATAATACCCTGGACATTGCACATGACCTGGCAGTTGATGAAGTGATACCCCTTGCAGTTGACGTATACTCTACCCTCCTCACCAGGTGGTGCTCTGATGTGTACATGAGTGCAGTCTATGGCACTATGGTACCTCTGGTTAGTGTGCTACATGGTGGAAGGGACGCATATTGTTGGTCTTCTCCTCAGGGGTGTGGGGAAATAAATGTGCTCACTGGCATGTGTTAGCATGACATCCAGGAACTGGTGGGATACCCTGGATGTGGATGCCTGTTAGAACCCCATGACATCCCCAGTAAGGCTTTGGAAAGTACCTGTAGCTAGTATTTCTAAGGATAAATATACCTTTGTTTCCATTGGGATGGGTTCCCCTCTGTTGGCTCTGGGTCTGAGGTGAGGGCAGCAGAGCTTGGTGAGTTCTTGTAGTATGTCCCTGTCCACCCTGTAGCACTCTACTATTTCCAGCTCATGTAGCCCCTAAAAGGTTACCCTGGGTCTGAAAACTCTTCTCCTCCTCTGTCTGGGCCTATTGTCAGCATCATCATCATCATGACTGACCTCAGCCTGTAGCGTATACAGATGTAGCACAGCAGCAGCTCCCCTATCATTTTGTCACTTAAAATTCCCAAGTGTGTACTCCAATGGTGCAGAGTATGTGGGACAAATCAGACTGAAGTGTGTATGCATACTTTATAGTGGTGTGCTGCTGATGCAGCCTGTGTCATTGGCTGACCATGACATATCACTGAGGGGTTTGAAAGGGCCAGTGTCAGTGGAACAGGGCTTATCTCTCTTTTATACTTGATTGGCTTTCCCAGGCTATTTCATTTTATTTGTTTATTTTTTTTTCAGTTTCTTCCACTGCTAAGCCCCGCAGCATTCCGCACAAACCCGCAGTGGCAGTATAAACATTGCTCAGCAGTTTGGACCCTCTCTTGTACACAGGAATGCTTAGTTTTTCTTTAACCAGCTAAAACATGCACCACGAGGCTAAGTATATCTTAGCAGCCTCAGACAAGCTCCCTTGCTTAGCTGTGCTTAGCTGAGTGCAAACAGGTGCCACTAAGCTCCAATCTGCTTAAATATGGAGTGACACACCCCTTTTGATGTTAACTATCTGTTCTGCTTACACCAACACAGTTCTAGCCTTACCACAGTTAGTGCCTATGGGCACACTGGCCCTTTTTGCTATTCAATAACCCTGGCTTATTTACATATACCTAACTGCGTATACCCTGGATATTAGATTACACCAGGGCCTGTCTCCTTAGGTACCACTATAACCTGTCATTATATGACTCTGCATGCTGGCCAGTATAATGCAATACATTTGCATAGCTTTAAATTTCATATTTTATACTTTTTGTTGATTTATTTTTGCAATATACCGTGTTTGCAAGTCGCTGCATGCTGCTTAAACATGGCATATGTATTTAAAAAAAAGTTTCATTTTTCATATATTGCGTTACTTTTTTAACACAATGGCCATAGTTTTGGCCATTTGCATGCCTACTGTGCAATATACAACCTTTTATTTGGGGTGTTACAGCCTATGTTTAAATTTTATACTCCTGTACATGGTTTGTAGCCACATACATTTTTTTTATGCTGACACAGCACCTACACAAGTCCCTTTCTGCTTGCTGAATTGGAAAATCACCTCATTTGCATAGTTTCACCAGCATATAAGGTTATTTGCATTCTGCGGACACCTCTGTGACCACACAGTGTCCACACGCTCATGCATGCCCCCAGTCCTGTTTCCTGGATCATTCAGCAGCTATATTCCATGTTCAGGCCAGTACACTATTCTTACATGGAGAATCAGTCCATGTAGGGTTTACTGAATTACCCCCACTATGTTTATTGTGACTTCTAAAATCCAGGATAAGACCTACAACCTTATGAATACTACCACTATAAAATTAATCTATGCTGAAGAGTTTGCCATTTATACTTCTTAAGTAACTCCTATAGTTCCAGAGATATGAACATTTGTTTGAAATGTGAGGACATCATTTGAGCCTATCAAAATGCCCATAGGAAGCTACAGTGGAAACATCCAGGGTTCCACTGGAGAGAATGAATTAACAAAAAAATTCAACAATACTCATAGGTATGTAAATAAATTAGAGCACCACTCTTTAAGGTGATAATAGATAAGTATTACAATTTATAAAAGCTGGTGTTTCATGTTAAGTAGGAAACATAATAATAGTAAATTCAGTGCATAAAGAGTAATTCTAGTTAAGATAGTCATTAATGGATACTTTGTGATCAGAAGTATATAGTTAGGAGATGCTGAGAGATATGAAAGACAAAATCAGGAGTAGGTTGGGCTATGTCAAACTACACAGAGGATTAGGAAGAGATATCAGAATTGTGGGAAGTTAAAGAGGATGAGATGGGATTGGGAAAGGGAGTAAGTGAGAGTTTAAGGTAGTACTAAAATAGGGAAGTGGGTGAGAGAGTTGTGAAAGAAAGTTGAAGGAAAAGCAGAGGATGAAATAACATATGAGGAGATGAAATGCAATGGAAAAGGAGGAGAGAGAGAAGCTAGCCACACACAGGATGTGGGATGAGACAGTAGTGAAAGAAGGGTGAAGGAAGAGAGTGCAATAACAGAAGAGGAGATGAATTAGGATGGAAAAGAAACAGAGAGAGATAAGCAAGTTACAGAGGGGATTTAGGTGTGAGGCAATGACGAACAATGAGATATTTGTGAGAAAAAAGTAGAGAGGAAAGGGAGATGTTTGTGAAGGAAAGGTAGATGGGTATTGTTGGAGGTAAGGTACAGTTTAATGACAGGAGAAAACATTTAGAGGCTTATCCTGGATGAGAATAGGAGTATAGCCACAAATTATTTAGGTGTTGCTTTATGGCCTGCTTAAAACTGTTCAATTTGTTTACAGGTGAGAGGGATTGATTTCAAGAGTTTTGCTACATAATTTGAGTATAAAAGAGCACCCTGCAGAGCTGTTAGATTTGGTGATATCGAGTAAGGAATTTTTGGGTGAATGGAAATCTCTGTGTGGAGATGGTCTATTGTTAATCATCAAAAGAAATAAACGTCAAACAGCTATTCATTGAACGGTAATCATCGAACAGCCATCCATCGAATATGCAGTTGTGAGACAGGGAAAGTAACTACTTGTTCAACACTTCCCCGTCTCATGCACAGCAGTATTACAAGCCCCTTTCCCTTCTTTAGTGCAATTACACAGTTGGTATATATATTGGGGGGGGCGGAAGTCCCTCATGTTGGGGGTGTGGGGGCAAAGCCCCCTTTCTGGGTGGGTTTAAAATACTGCCATGCATGAGATGGGGAAGTGCTGGCCAAGTAGTTACTTTTGCCGTCTCACAACTGCACGTTCAATGGATGGCCGTTCGATGATTACCATCTGATGATTAGCTATTTGATGTTTATTTCTTTCTATGATTAACCACAGACCCATGTGCATGGACACCGGAACCATAGAGCGTGGGGAGAGGGGAGACCTCCCACTTTTGCAGATCATCTGCCCCTTTCGTTTTCCACGCAATGATGTCAGTGCACCTATTTCCAGCTGTTTTTATGAGCGGGAATGGATGAAACAGAAAGGATTTACTTTCCAGAATAATGGAGTGGATTAGCTGCTGCAGGGTGGGAACAACAGGATGTAATTGCAGAGTGGAGCTGACAGATGTTGAAGCAGGAACAACTGCAGAGTGGAGCGGACTGCTAGTCTATCAGTGTGCGTGTGTGTGTGTGTGTGTGTGTGTGTGTGTGTGTGTGTGTGTGTGTGTGTGTGTGTGTGAAAAAGCCACCAGCAGGAAACATCTAGTGGCTAGAGCTTCTCAGGCTCAAACCCTGTACCTTGGGTACAGGTAAAAGGAGCCTAAAGTCCCTAGCCACCATCACTTGTGAATTTATGCCTCACAGTTTTGTTCTGTTCCTCTGGTTAGCACGAGTGGTAAAACCTTTTATTCTAGCAATTTTCTAAGGTTATAAAATTAGTATTTTAAATGTGTCCCTATTTTGGGGCTGTATTCCCACATTACTGGCTTTGTTCTGCATTTTTGTGCTAAGAGGTTGAGAGCTAAGGTGAAAAGTGAGAACTGAATTCACTAAATTATATGATAGCCATTTAAATTTGTCTTCCTGTTTTTCAAAAAACTGCTGGTTTAGCTTAGTGGTATGTTGCTCTGACTGTAGTGCACAGGTTTCTGGGTTCAAGACGTGGCAGTGAAATGCATGGTGGTAACAACATTTTATGAAAGCAACTTTCCAAAATTATACATGCAATGTTTAAAATGTGTCCCTGGTTTTTGGCCTTTTGCCCCCCCCTCCCCCAATTGAAAATAAGTTCAACATGCCTATGGCTTACACTACTGTGATTCTGTATTTATATATTATGTGTAGAAGTAGACTGTTAATCATGGAAATAATGGAAATAATAAATGGTCAACAAATATAAATAAATAAATGGAAATGTTCTGAATAGGGCAGTTTTGTCATTATTGGTGCATGCATTTTGCTTTATTGCCTACTGGAAAAATGTTCAAACAATAAATTTAAAATGCAATTGTGTCTGGAAGTAGACTGTTATCATGGAAATGTTCTGCATAGGGCAGTTTTGTCATTATTGGTGCATGCATTTTGCTTCATTGCCTACTGGAAAAATGTTCAAACAATAAATTTAAAATGCAGTTGTGTGTGGAAGTAGACTGTTATCATGGAAATGTTCTGAATAGGGCAGTTTTGTCATTATTGGTGCATGCATTTTGCTTCACTGCCTACTGGAAAAATGTTCAAACAATAAATTTAAAATGCAATTGTGTGTAGAAGTAGACTGTTATCATGGAAAGGTTCTGAATAGGGCAGTTTTGTCATTATTGGTGCATGCATTTTGCTTCATTGCCTACTGGAAAAATGTTCAAACAAATTTAAAATGCAATTGTGTGTGGAAGTAAGACTGCTATCATGGAAATGTTCTGAATATGGCAGTTTTGTCATTATTGGTGCATGCATTTTGCTTCATTGTCTACTGGAAAAATGTTTAAACAATAAATTTAAAATGCGCTCTAACTTATGTCTAACAAGTGTGCTGTATTATACAAGGAATATAATTTAATACAATCAGGAAGGTGAATCAAGGAATGCATACATGTATGCATGGCCCTAAAAATATGTTTGAAATCATCCCAAAGGAAAGTGTGAAAGGCTCAAAATCATGGGCAAATTTTAAGCTTTACTCTTGTTACCAAAGCAATGGATGAAGGTAAAACAGTTCACACCACATTACCTTGACCTGGCCAAGCCTTTTGACACAATCCCCTACTCAGGTGTAGTACAAAAGATGAATAATGTAGGAGCAAACACTTACATCACCAGCTGCATTGCCAACTTGGCTCACAGGATGCAGGAAATCAAAACAGGGAAAGAGACCAGTCACCAGTGGAGTCCCCCAGGGTTCGTTGCTGAGACTTTTTCTGTTTGGCATATATATCTCAAAAGTAAAAGGAAACACCAAAGAGCTTTGGCCAGCTAAGTTTGAGATGACTGCAAGCTAGGAGAAGTTATTGAATCCCCAAATGAATTGACCATCCATGCAGGAAGGTTTGTCCCAAATAATAACTGGTGTCAGAATCATGACAATGCCCTCTGAGAACTGATCCAATTGTTTGGCATTTGGGAACTTGTGTGTACAGTGATCTAACTTTTGACCAACATGTGCCCAGAGTCATAAGAAAGCATTTCTATATTGCACAGCTTATAAACAAATTGATTGTGACTAGATGTAGAGATGTTGTTGTCCCCCTTTACAAAGCTCTCATTATATCATTTTGTATAATGCCCACTTTGGTATGTATCTGTCCAGCCCCATGCAACAATTGGAATACCTTCAGAGATACCTTACTAAAAGGATAAAAGTCCTAAACAATAGGTCTTGCATGGACCACCTCAAAGATTTATTACTATACTCAGTATCCTACAGAGTGCTTAAAGGTGACATGTCTGGCATACAAAGCATCCTCCGACATAATACAGATGAACCTACTGAACATCAGCAAGTCAAATGGCATCAGAAATACTCAGTCCAGGAATCTAAACTGAATGTTGTGGAGAGATGGATATATATCACAGAGGCTACCACTGTTCTGAAACAGGCTATCCATAAAAATAAAGCAAAGCTCATCCATCCATATTCAAATGCAACTTGGATCTAAGGATGGGTAATAGAAAATGTACTCCAGGATTTTCCCTCATGCCACTAATGGATAGAGGCAGTTCCTAAATGCTGCATCCATTACATGGCCCCCTCAAATTATCTATGGTATGATCACAGTTCTCACTAGGGCTAAAATACAATTATCAGCCATGGGGATAGCTAAGACCAATCAGAAAATGTTAATTCAAGCACCAAAAGGGAATTGGCTAAGCTTAAAATGTCCTCCAAGTGAACCTATGTTGTGGTAGCAAATAGTTATAAAAAATGATCCTTTTAAGTTCATTAAGTGACCCTGTCACCCCCCCCCCCCCGTCTTTAACAGCTTCTGGCACCTATGTCCATGTGGAGAACAAAGCTGGAGATATCTGTTTAGATTGAGACAGTTTTCACGATTATATATATGTCAGCTGTGAGTAAATGATTGTAGATTAGACAGCAATTAGGTAGCTCTAGCCCGTCCAGATATTTTAGTGCCTGGCAGTGGTGGAATTTATGTGGAAGGTTTGCTGTGAATTTTGTTGCAGCAACAGCTGAGTTGTTTTTTCATGATAGTAGGTAAATTTGTAAGAACGAAGGATATATAAAGAAGAATTAAGAGGAGTTATGCTAATGCTATGGTTTTCTGAGAAGAATCGGTGAGGAAATGTTTATCAGGGTACAGGAGACCATGCTGTTTTTTTTTTTTTTTTTTTTTTACGACTATGGAAATTTCTTAGTCATATTTCAGGTTTTCATCTATAATGACACCAAGAAGTTTTTTTTTTAGTAAATATTTCTGTAGCAGTATTGTTGGCTGAAAAATTTGAAAGACTGTTTCTGTGCTAATAAATGCTTAGGTAAGAAAAGCATTATTTTTTAGCATTGAACACTAAGATAGACTTTTTGTAGCCAGGTTTCAGTAGATGAAATGGGTTATTAGGTCATTTGAAGCAACTGTGGAAGATACGGTGATGGGCATATATGAGTGGCATTGTCTGTGTAATGAACAATGGTTGCATGTTTGGTAGATGTGTAGATTTTGTTGGTGAAGATGTTAAATAACAATGGGCCAAGAATTGAACACTGTGAACTTCCAAGATGGCTGCACACTGAGTAACAGCTTAATTCTAGCTCTCACACTGTGAAAACAGAAACTCAACAGAGAAGGCCAGTAGACTTTTATTTAATGTATAAATTTCAGTAACTGGCTAGTAAGTGTACTGCCTGGATGCCAGGAAAAAAGAAATACAGAGAACCTGGGAATCAATCAGCTAGAAAAAGTGAGGAAGAAACACTGAGTGGGGAAAGTTATGCAGCTGTTCAGCAAAAAGCAATGCAATCTTCAAACAGTAACCTACAGGAAGATATAAGACAACTGTACAAAGACCTGGGTAAAATAAATGAAATACTGATGGAGTATATCAACACAAACAACAAAAGGTTGGAAAAATGGAAAAAGCTTTAAACAGATATTCAGATGAGATGATAGAGCTGCAAAACTCAGAAGTTGAAATGAAGAAAAGGCTGGCAAAATATGAGACTGCTCACAAAAAGATGTTTCAAAAAATTATAGAATTAGAGGACAGAGCATGTAGGGAAAACTTGAGATTTTCAGCTATACCAGAGAAGCTAGAAGGAACAGACTGCATCCATTTTATGAAAGCACAAATAAGCAACTGGACTGGTATTCCACAGCAGGAGTTCTTAGTTGAAAGGGCACATTGTGTGCATGCTCAAAACATAGCTATGAGAAGCAACCCACACCTTTAATAGTAAAGATGCAATTCTACCAGAAGGAGAAGGAGGCATTCTGAGAAAACTGTGGCAGAAGAACAAAGTACTAAAAGTGGGAAACTGCATAGTGTTTGTAGAGAATGATTATTCATTGTACAACAGGCAGAAGAGGAGCAAATTTAATCCACTATTCAGAGAATGTTGATATGCAGGTGTGAGATTTAAACTGCTGTACTCAGCTGTCTTCAATGTATTACTCCCTGGAGGGACAACATCATTTTTTGATGAAGTAAATGCTAAGGAGGAAATACAAAAGTTTGTCTAGCAAAACGTAAGCTGTCAAACAGAAGGAGATTCTGTTTCTTGCTCTTCTGGTAATAAAGACCACAGAAAGACTGTACCTGTGAAACCTTATCCAATGTTTCAATGGAAAATGGAGAGAAGGAAGGGAGCATGAGACTTGACTAAAAGAATCAAGAGTATGTTAGAAATAAAGCAAAGACAGGATTTGGGAGATGGAGATGAACAGGAATAAAACCATTAACTTGATGTGGGTTTACAATGCAATAATTATATTTGTGAAATCTGACAGAAGAAAATCTGGAAATATTGGACTTTTTTAGAATTTGTTGGACTCGTGGGGGACTCTAAAGCATATGCCTTACTTCATGTCATTAATGTTTGGAAAAGTGCTTTGGGGAGGGTAAGAGGAAGGCAAAAGTTAACTGTAAGTAAAGTTTATTTTCTTAAATAGTACTGTGGTGTGTGGCTTTCTTTACATGTTATAAAGTAAAGTTTTCTCAGTTATTTTTAAGTGTAAGAAGGACTGTAAACAGGTGTTGCTGTTCATATTTTTTTTTTTGTCTTTCTACCTTCTTCTCTCTTTCTTCATGTTCACTTTTAAGAAATGTAAGCACTGCAATGTAAAAGAAACAGCCTGGTTCAAAAACCATGACAAGAGAAAAATAAGTGTGCTGCTTCTCATTCTTGCATAGAGGAATGACTGGATTAAGGACCTTATATTGATTTGGTAACAAGTTTTAAGATAGAGCAAGTAAATGAAAAAGAATAAAGAATATTATGAGGCTTTTTTCTAGCAAATACATGTTTGCTTAGTAGCAGTTCTGCAGTTGGTGTTCATGTTTCCATGGAAACAATCTGATAATGAGAAACTGGCTGTCTGGTTCTCATGTCTCCATTGAGACAATCTGATAAAGAAAAACTGCCTATAGTCTGGTGGAGAGTGATTGGCTGAGGAAAAAAACAAGAACAGCAAAATCCCTGAAAGCATTCAGAGGTTATCTCACCTGGGAAAGCTATAAAACTAAGGCAAAACCAATTAGCACTTAGTAGAAGCACATGCTGCACCACGTGTTTTATCATGCATAACCTTTCTTTTAGGTTAACTAAGGTCAGTGATTGTGGCTATTAGTTTGGGATTTTTGTTCCTATTAGGAAGGTAAAACTTCAGTATGAAGATGTACATAATTTTGCTTAGTATTAAGTTAGTAGGTTTTAGGGGGTATTTTTTTTTGTTTGAGGGCTTTCAATAAAACAAAACATTTTGTAAGATGTGACATAGGTTCAAATAGATATGACAAGAAATAACTGTATAAAAGTTCAACCTGCCAAACAGTGTATGAATGTAACAGAAAAGCTGGAACTAAACATTTAACAAAAATGTGTTATACATAAAAGGTGGGAATAATAAAATTTTAATGCAATGATGCTTTCTATAATGTCTTTAAATGTCAATGGTCTCACAGATATATACAAAAAGAAAGAGTAGTGAACTATATTAAAAAATGTAGAGTGCAAACAGTTTTACGGTTGACACACTTAGAAAGAACTAAATATGTGAATTTGATAAAGAAAGGTTTTCAGGATGGTTATTCAGTGGAATACCCAGGATAAAGGAAAGGAGGAGTACTTATATTAATTACAAGAAGAGCTCCAATAGTGATAGAAGAGAATAAAAAAGATAATGGCAGATTTGTAGTGATAAGGGGCTACTGGCAAGGGAGGATTACACTGGCATGTATTTATATTCCACCTAAAACTGGCATAATGGAGCTTGAGAAAATTCTGGGAGAAATAATCAGTTTTCAGCAAGGAATATTACTTATAGGTGGGGACTGGAATGTGATTTACAGCAATGAAGATGTCTCTGGGGGCTCAGAAGGGAAAGCATAAAAAAAAGGGCAGATTTTTTGAGAAATTTATGAAAATATTTGGCACGGAAAGTGTGAATTCAGTGATAGGAGTTCAGAGCGAATTTGCATATTATTCCCCAATATATAAAAACTGGGCTAGGCTAGACAGAATTTACATTTCACAAGAATGTGCATTTAATTGAAAGTCTTGATACGCACCCAATGACTATTTCAGATCATGCACCAATAACAACTAAAACACAGGGTAATGAAATAAAAATGAGGCACTGGCGCTTTCCCACCTATCTGTTGAAAAGAGAGGAATTTAGGGAATGGGTAGTGGAGATCATTCAGGAGCTATTAGAGAGGATAGAAATTTCTTCTGAAAATACAGCTAGGGAGTGGGATAAAATTAAGGTGAAATTTAAAAACAGGGTGGAAATAAAAGAAAGGGAGCTATAATTAAGAAGTAAGAATAATTATTTAGAGGGACTGACAAATGTTAAAGTATTGCAGAATGGGGAGAATCTCACAGAACAAGAAGAGGCTCAACTGCAGAATGTTAAGCAGAAAATAAGGGATTACCTCAATATGCACAAGTTTAGAAAGATTGCTGTTAAGCAACTGTTTTTTTTTGTTTTTTTTTTTTTTTTTATAATAACACTAGAGCACAAAAACTTTTAGCACAATGACTTAGGCAACAGAAAGTAGAAAGGGCTGTCTCCAAGCTTAGGGAGCCTATAACAAGGAAGGTAACAAGAGATCCTGTAGAGGTATTAGAAATATTTCAGAAATTCTATGTAAGACTGTATAAAGCAGAGAAATACAGAAATCAAGAAAATATATAAATAAAAATGTTTATGGAATAATTAAATATGCCAAGGTTAGAGGTAGATGAGGCTCAATTACTAATGGTTAGGATAGGAGAAGATGAGATAAAAATTGTGATGTATAACCAAGCTACAGGAAAGTGCCTAGGAACAGATGGTATTCCTGTGGAACTTTGGAAGCTAGCAGGGAAAATCTGATAAAGATCTTATAAGTTTTGTTTAACAGTATTTTAAGAGGAGGAGAAGTACCGACATCCTGGAAGAAAGCAGTGGTAGCTGTTAATACCTCAACAGGGTTAAGATCCATTGGACCCAACTTCATATAGACCCATTTCAATACTAAACCGTGATTATAAAGTGTTCATGTCTATAATATCTAAAAGAATGACAAACGTATTGCCAAAATTAATAGATATGGATCAATGTGGCTTTGTGGAGGGAAGGCACACATTTGCCAACATTAACAGAACATTGATGATCCAGACGGAAGCAGAATGTAAAAAAAATATCACTGTTGTTGGTGAGTCTTGACGTAGAGAAAGCATTTGACAGAGTAAGCTGGGACTTTATGAGCAGGGCAATGGAAGCATTTGCATTTCCTGAAAAAATTATAAGGTTGACTAGGAGGATACATGAGGAATCGGAGGCTAAAATTAAAGTGGGTGGGGTCCTTTCTGATAATTTCTGCTTGAGCAGAGGAACCAGGTAGGGATGTCCTATTTCCCCTTTTATATTTAAAACCACTAGCAAAGAAAATAAGAGACTCAGAAATTCAAGGATATAATTGGTATGGTAGTCAAGAAAAGCTGGCTCTGTTTGCAGATGATATTATTTTATAGCTGACAAAACCAGAAAGAGACCGTACAGTGTTGTGGAACATTTTAAGACAGTTTCAGATCTTTTCGGGATACAAAATTAATGAAGCTACTAAAATAAAGGCAATAGTGGTAAATGATGTACCCACACACAAATTGGGTCAGCAATATCCTTATTTATGGGGATATGATAAAATAAAGTATTTAGGAATGTGGATTAAAAATGATTCTGGAGTGGCAGCTAAAGATATGTGGGAAGAGACTAAACAAAAGATAATACAAAAACGGAGAAAATGGATGCTTTGTTACATGGATATAGATAAGATAATATAGAAGCAGTCAAAATGTTTGACTCCCTTTAGTCTTATACACAGGTCAGGCATATGTTACCAACCAGAGGAATAGTTGTGGATATCAATTAATAAAGAACTTTATCTGGGAGGGGAAGATGGTGAGAATCAAGTGGGATAAGCTGATTCTTCCGCTAGAACAGAGTGGATTGGGATTACCCAATTTGAAGGGGGTATTTCAGAGCTACACAGTTAAGGCTCCTCTGCATATCACAAGCAGAAAACTATAATTCAAAGTGAAAAGGGATGATGTTGAAACTGGGGAAGCTCAAGAAACAAGGAGAGACTGGGATTTGGGATGCAGGTCTTTAAGGAGAATAACAATAATCATGCAAAATATTATATCCATAAAGTAGCAGAAAGTATTCTAAGAACTAAGTCAACATGGGAATGAAGAAAGAAGATTCTGCAGATAGGGATGACTGCAATTAGGGATATATACAATAGACAAGAGGGGGCTGGAATTTATTGGAGAAAACTGGCAAAGAAACCAAGGTATTGAGAGCAAACAACTAGAGAGGGAAAGATGCCAAGAATTTATTTGGACTTCAGGTTACAGGTTGCCTGCCCTATCAAGGATTGATATCAGAATATAGGCAAAAAGAAAGAAATAGGAGGGTCTTAAGCAAAATATCAGCACTGGTAGAGTTTTTAGTAGAATCTAGAACAGAAGCTGCCATTAAAAAACAAATTAGTAAAGCAAGTTAAATATTGCATGATAACTAAAAGAATCAATCAGAGGAGGTTTGAAAGGATTGGGAAGAGAGATTGGATAAGCAATTCACAAAGAAACAATGGGAGGATATATTTATGTCTCCCAAATATGCAACAAAATCTAGAGGATTTAGGATTTTTGCTTGGAAATGTTTACATAGATATTTTTATACCCCAGTAGATGACTCCAGAGAATTTTTCCTCAGGTAGATAGGAAATGTTGGAGGTGTGATGGGGAAGAAAGAGGTAATTTGGAAAATATTTTCTGGGAGTGCAGTGAGTTGGTGGACTTTAAGGATTCCCTGTGGGATGCAATGTTGGAGATGTTGGGTGGGCAGACTGGTGTGACGAGGGAGATGAATTTTCTGAGCTATGATACAGAGTTGGAATTGTCTAGACATGGTAAGGCCTTGCTGTCTCTAATTATGGCTGCCAAAAAAAAGCAACTACTAGAAAATGGAAATCAAAATCTAAGCCAAATACATTAGAAGTAGTGAATATAGTAACAGTGATAAAACAACTGGAAATGAGATATTTAGGAAAATGCAGGAGAAAACTACATAGGAAAAAATGGGAATTTGGGGTAACAATACATACAGGGAAAAATGAGGTTTAAAAGAAGGCAGGACTTAAATGAGTTATGCAATGTTTGACTGAAATAGATTGGGTAAATTATAAGTGATGTATAATGTTTGCAACTGGGAGTGTGTCAGTACGGCTTGAGAAGTAAAATACTTGCAACTATGGTTGTGTCGGTGTGGTCTGTTTTCATTTATATAAATCTATGATTGCTTATGTCATAAGTGATGGTTTAATAAAGATGTTTCTTGTTTTAAAAAAGGGCAGGAATTGAATAATTTATGTAATGTTGCTTAGGTTATATGATATATAGCAATATATGTGTGAAGCATGATGTTTGTTAATTTTAACTTGTTAATACTGTTTGATTACTTTTATATAAATGTAACTGTGCCTATGTCACAAGTAATTCAATAAATATGTTTAAAAAAAAGAAATAAACATTGTGGTTTACTGACAAAGACTGGTCGGAAGGAGGAGAGATTTTATTTCCATTTTCCGGCTTTTGTTCACTATGGGATAGGCAGCTGTGAAACCATGACAGAGCAGATTGGGAAAGGCCTACTGGGGAGAGTTTGAGAGTAGTTTTTGGTGGCACACTGTGTGAAAAGCATCTGACATATCTAGAAAGAGTCAGGAGACCAGATTACCTGCACTTCTACTGAGGTTTAAGTACTAGTAAAGATAAGGAGCAATGTGGTAGTGCTGTGATAGGGTGTAAAGCCATGTTCGTTAAAAGACAGAATGTTCTGCTTAGATTGGTGATTCAAGAGCTGCAGTGAATGCATTGTTCTAATACTTTAGAGAGGGGTGACAGAATGGCAATGGGGCAGTAGTAGATTGAGTTATCCAAAGAGATTCCTCCTTTATGAAGTGGGATTATGTGCAATTTCTTCCAGACGGTGGGAACATAATTTCTGTAATAGAGTGCTTTATCAATATTGAAACAGAATAAGCAAGGGGATCAGTAGCATGCTGAAGAAATTCTGGTGGAAGATTATTGGCTGCTGGGACTATTTTAACCCTTAAAACCCCTGTTCTCTCCCCACAAGCACTTCTGTGTAACCTCTGGTCCCCACCAGGAATTCTAGAATGGACTGTGCATCCGCTTCCTCCATGAACTCCTCCAGAACCTGGACCACTAATTGTTCCTAGATTATCTGTGCCAAAGTCAAGGGTTTATACCCCTATGCCAAGGAGCTGACACTAATATAAGTTTTCCTGCCATGGCTTGTATATGCCTCATTCAGTGTGAGACATTTCTTTTTATCATGGTTACACTACAGCTTATACATGACTTCTCAAAGACAAGTTTCTCATTTTTCATGATTCTCATAAATTTCACAACTCATTTGTAGTATATTTTTCTAATTTCTACTGTTCTGTTTCACTTGCACCATTACACAGTTGAAATTCCTCTGTTCAGCTAAAATAAAGTATTTCTAGCTCTACAAACATCAGCACTTTTGGCTTCACACAGCAATCTGCCTCTCATCTGATCATTTCTGATAGCAATTCCCTTATTGAGTCATGTAAGTTAGTAAACCAGCAGTCTTTGGCTTGCTACTGTAATTCAGTAACATAAACATCATTACTTCAACTGGACCTGGGACCCCTGTGAAGGTCAAATGGCAATGAACTATGTAGCAGATTCTTTTGAATCATATCAAGTAAAACTTCAGTCTCATCTCTGCAAGAAGTATTCTGTCTGTTAAACACAGGTGTATGATACATTTGCTTCAATTGCCACAATATGAAGAAGAATAACACACTGTACAATTCCAGGTTTTTTGTATATTCTGTTCATAATAAACTTTTCTCTGTAAAATCAGTTAACTCTTGTCCTAGTTGATGTGTGCAGCAGTAAATAAAATTTTAGTTTGATTATAATGGTATTTAATATTTTGGTTGATTCTTTACATTTTTAGACCAAAACTGTCCAGCTATAGTATTTATTTAGTTTTTAATAATTAAAAAAACAGCACCACCATGCATAATAAATACAAAACCATTTACCATAGTATTCACAGAGACAAGACCTGGTGCTTAACCCTGGTATCATCTGCTGGATCTCCTTCTTGATCATCCATGGGTCAAACAATTGGAGTCCTCCCCAAGACTATATATGACAACTATGATAATCAGTGTCATGAAACTCATGACATGAAGACAAAGGAATTCCACATAGTCAACTGCACAATGGAAACGGATTGTTTCTACTAATAAAATGAGGATTGGCAGGATGAGAGGGCAGCATTGCCTCTTTGTGATCACGGTAAATTCTAGCTGCATATACATACATACATACATACATACACACGCACATATATATATATATATATATATATATATATATATATACACACACACACACATACACACACGTGTGTGTGTGTGTGTGTGTGTATAATATATATATATATATATATATGTGTGTGTGTGTGTGTATGTGTGTGGATGGGTGTGTGTGTGTGCGCATGTATGTATAGTGAAAGTAATTCTGATTTCCCTTTCACAATGTTTTAATGAAGATCACATATATGCTAAAGTAAGTTCAACTGTGCACCATGGTTGCTGTCAATAGTTACATTTCCTTTGTAGACTAGAAAATGTTGATGCACTCCACCAGTGTAAGGACTGACTCAAAGTCAGAGGAATAGGTATCTTCCAAAAAAAACACTAATAAAACAAATAAAATTCAACACAACAAAAAGACCAGAGTTCCACTATAAACTTTTAATTCACTCTCTCTAGCACCTTGGCTAACAAGCCTTCAAGGAGATAAAAAACCTTTTCAAAAAAATCACGTTTTTTACAGCCAATCATTAACACATCAATAAAACAATTAAACACATGACCAATAAAAACAAAGAATTAATTAAACTATAATAACACTTTCCAATTACATTCAAGATTTAAACCAGCAGGTGCCAAAGTACCAAACTTCAAAATACATACTGTTTCTTTATATAACTGTCTTTTCTTCACCTCGACAACATTATAATCTACTTTTTCTAAAATAGTACCTTTTAGGCAACTACTACTTCCCCCCCATGACATAGTGTATAATGAGTTGCCACAGGACTTTCAGCTTTATTACTTTTAATATTCCCTGAGATGTTCCTGCAAGCTAACCCTAAAAGACCACTTAGTTTCTTTTTTTAAAGATTTTTATTGCTTGTTAGCTGAGGTGCTAGAGAGAGTGAATTAAAAGTTTATAGCGGATCTCTGGTATTTTTGTTGTGTTGAATATGTCTCTTCCCATAGATCCGTACACCAGATGTGCATCCTCACCTGGAAGGCTGTCACAAGAAAGCATAAAAGAACTTTTCATAAACAGTATCAGTGTACCTAGTTGATAGGACTGCCTTGAGAGTGTGTGTTGGGGGGGGGGGGGCATGAAAATGGTAAATGTGTTGATACTTTACAAGAATTACAAGAAAATACATTTTTTGACTTTTCTCTAAATGTCACAGACATATTCGATACTACATTTAAGTCACCTTAATATATAAATCACATCACAGAAATTCTGCCGTAAGCTCACTAACTTCAACCCCTCCATTCTCAATGACAGACTCTCTTCTATTAACTGGTTTAACCTACATTCACTTCCTCTCAATGATATTGTACTCAAATTCCATCACATCTTTCTTGACATTCTCGACTCACTAGCACCCCTTTGCAAAATAAGAATAAAATCAAACTATGCCCCTGGCTCAGTAAAGAAACTCGTACACTAATGCACAGAAGAGACTCTGCCTGGAAAACATGGCAAAAAAGCAAATCCCCCACTCACCACCAATTATTTAAAGAACTAAGAAACCACACCAAAAAACAAATATATGATGATAAGAAAACATTCTACCTCAAGGCACAAACCACTCACCAATCCAACCCCAAAAATTTCTGGAGAAATATTAACTCAGTCCTTCAACCTGGTAAACCTCAAACTCCCAGCCCTTACCCTAATTCTCAGACCAAGACACTGCCTCTCACTCTCAGACCAAGACACTGCCTCTCTCCTTAACCAATTTTTTATTGATACCATTAGCAACCTGACAAATGCCAACCACAACCCCCACAAAACACCACCTCAAACCACAAATAATGAAACTGGTTTCTCTCTCAACTCTATTTCTACCACCTATATAAAGTCTCTCCTTCTAAAACTTAAAATTTTCTCTCCCTCTGCTGACAATCTTACCCCCACTTTCTCAAACTAGCAGCTAACTCTATTGCCTATCCGGTCTCAATACTTATAAATAGATCTATTAAAGAAGTGATTGTACCTAAAATCTGGAAGTCTTTCTACGTGATCTCCCTTCACAAAGGTGACAACTCCAATGACCCCTCAAATTATAGACCCATTGCTATACTTTCCCCACTATCCAAAATTCTCAAAAAATGCATACATAACCAGATACTGAAATTCCTCATCCAAAATAACCTTCTGACTCCTACCCAACACGGGTTTCGACCAAACCACAGTACCTCTACAGCCCTCCTATCCTTCACTCACACTACTGCTGAAGCTAGGGATAACAACAAACTGGTCTCATGTCTGTTCTTAGACCTTTCTAAAGCATTTGACATGGTATCACACTCCAAACTACTTAACAAACTGGCTAACCTAAATCCTTTCAGCTCAACTTTCTCTTGGTTCTCCAGCTATCTCACCAATAGACTACATTCAGTCCAATGGCAGTCTTCTTGTTCTACTTTTCTACGCATACACATTCTGGGACCCCCTCTTTTTAACATCTTTACCAATGACCTCCATTCTTCCACTACCCTCTCTATCCTCATACAATACAGACGACTCTGCTCTGATTACATCCTCTAACTCAGTCTCTCAACTACAGACACATACACAACAATCTTTCCTTTCAGTTGAAAGCTGGCTAAATGAAAATCAGCTTATTCTGAACCCTAAAAAACAAAACTTCTCTTTCTCCCCAAGGCCAGTGATCACCTTAAGCTCTCCTTCTCCATCTCAACACTAAATAAAACCATCATTAACATTGAAACGCCCACAAAATTACTAGGAATGGCAACTGACGACCAGCTAAAATTTGACTTATACTTCCAGCAACTGATTAAGAAAACTAATCAAAAACTGGGTCTACTACATTTGAATACAAAATTTCTGTCCTCTGACTCTAGACTCTCCCTGGCCCAAGCCTATTTCCTTCCTAGCCTCCTGTATGGAGCCCCAATTCTTACCAACCTTCAATTCTGCCCACTCTCCAAACTTGAACAAACTTACAATTAAATCGCAAAATTTGCAACTAATTTACCTAATCCTACCCAGAATTTCCTTACTTTCAATAAGCTACACTGGCTTGAATTTCCTCATCATCTCAAATTATCTCAACTCCATACAACCCAACTTCCTTCTCAGTCAAACCACTGCTTGTCCCTCTCTCCAGTCAAGTCAGTCACTTACTATACCCCTTCCAGTCCCTTACGCAGTACTGAAAGACTCCTTCTTCAAACTTATAGGCCCAAAATGAACATTGGTAAAACCTTATATAAATCTTCCATAACAAAATTCTGAAACAACCTCCCTGCCAATTTGCATATCATTACACAAACTAAACGCTTCAAAAAAGAACTAAAACACTTTCTACAGAAAGCTTGGTTATGCCCCTGACAGGACCCTACCTAATCCTGATTCTAACATTTGTCTCTCCCACTTTTGTGGTGTAAGTTTTCTTGCTCTGCGCTACTTAGGAAATGTTATTGAGCTATACAATCTGTACGAATGCATCATGCTTATAATTACTTGTATATGATTATGTCTCATTTTCATACTTTTATCATTATAATTGCTTGATTATTATTGAGCACATTTCTTTATTTTTTTCTTTAGTTTTTTCATAGGTATACAAAATTGTGCAATTTTTCTATATATGTATACTGTGAAATTGTCTTTGCTACTTTTTGTGAAACCTGTTACTGTAAAATTGTAATTATTCTTCTTGGAGCTTTTCTCCTCGAGACTCCACTGAAAATGGGCCTGTACACACCATGTTAACAAATGTGAAATAAATAAATAAAAACAGTCAAACAAATAAATAAATAAAGTAATATAAACAACCAACATTTAAAGTTTACAGTTTAACATTTCAGTATTATGATGCTTCTTATGTAACTTTGTCAGAAGAGGTGACAATTGCCTTTGACCCATGGACTAATCGAATTGCTTTCTTTAGATGTGAAGGGCATGGCTACAGTGGAAGCAGCTGTGAATCGGTGTAAGTTCTCTTGCTCTCTGCAAAAAAGACAGTGGAAAACAGTTTCACGGTGCTCTGTCTTTTTTCATAGTAGCTGCTGTGCTCCTTGCATCAGCAGGACCAATTACTCATATAAAATCAACAGCAGTTCTTATTTTCTATCTGTGGTATGTCATGAAGACAGAGATAAACTCCTCTGCAAAACATCTCAAATGTTAAGTGTTAAAAAAGTGTGTTGGGTTTCCCTTCCTTTGATTCTAAGGCAAGGAAATTAAAGTTTTATAAAGCACAAGTAGGTTTCTGGTACCTACACAATACTGGAATCATATTGCAGGAAAAGGTGAAGTTTTCCTTTAAGTATTCCACATTTTGCATATTTGTTCCATTTTGTCAGAAGCAGTATTCCGTATTTTTGAAATGGAAGGTTGAGAGATGTATTCTTGCCAGCAAGGAAGTGGGCTTCTTGGAAAGCTTGCAACCTGTTACTAGCTGCACTAAAGACTTCTTAGCAATTTTTTTTTTCTGCATGTTGGTTAAAACACAGAACTGGATTAAGCCAGATTCAATGATACGTTTTGATAGGTAGGTAGCAGCATGCAATACAAGAGTTTTAAGTGGCTCAGCAATGTCCAGTGCAGAATTGTTAGCCATTCTGTGATGTACCAAAGCCCCCCATACATGCCTTAGGACCACTCATCTGCAATTTAAGAGTGATGGTATATTGTAATAGGGTCAAAATGCACACATCTTCAGGGGGGCCCATGGCAAGCCAACAAAACAATTTAAGTTTTAATTTACTCAATTTGCACCTATAGCGTGATTCAAAACTCTTTTTCCAGGAGAATGCACAAGTTTCCTCTCCCTCCCACCAGAGCAGTACAGGAAGTACCACTTACAGCCTGGGAAGTCTTTGAATCAGATGGCTTCTTTGAATCACTGCTTGCAGCTCTGAATGGATGCTGATGTTTATTGCATTATAGCTTTGAATCAAACTGCTGCTTTGAATTGATGCTTAGAGTAGCACTGCAGATGGCTTCTGATGAAGATGAGCTCCTCCTGCAGATGAAAGCATTATCTCTCTCTTGTATAAGTGTAGATGAAGAAATTGTGTGTGTGTGTGTGCATGTGTGAGCTCCAGCTGGTAAACTTAGTCAACGTCAATCCTGGTTGTTAAAACAGGATTTATGTTATTTATATAATTAGAATTCAAAGAAAGAGATTTATTTTATTTATATCATGAGGAGCAAGGTCTGGTTAAGTTACCTCCTCAGAGTCACTCAGTAGTCAAATAAAGTTAAGTGGCAAACGGAGGTACAAAAATATCAAACCCTGCATCCTTGACTACAGGAAACATCTCATTAAGAATTTCAAGCCTTAACCCTCTACACTGATTGCCACACATTGACACACTTCTTGATTCCCTAATAAATCTTTGATGATTAAAAGTCATTGGGGACTACAGTTAGTCAGTAGTCATTAGAGTTCTGTGCCATATTAATGTACTGCTTTCTGTAGTCAAAAGTATAGGGTTTAATCACTTTCACCCCCATTTCCCTACAGTTTGACTTTGAGCATGTTGTAACTGATGTTCACAACTGTGTATATCTGGAAAAATGTTTGGTTCCTGCATCCCACTATTCATTTGTAACTTATGAATTTATATAGTAGGTTAATGCACCTGCTGCTGCCTGGCAGTTGGCTCAGAGGGTTAAGGCTGTGAGCTGTAGTGCCTGTAGTATAGGGTTTCATTTCTTCAGCCCTTATTTGCATAGTGTATGACCTTGAGCAAGTCATTTAACCAGACAGTGCTTTCGGGCAACTGGAAATTTGGGCTAGGCTCCTCCATGATCTCCTGGACTGCAAGTCTATTAACTACCTATGGAATAGAATAGTTGTTGCATAAAGAAAGGAAGTTGTTTGTACTAAACGGCATCATTATCATATGAGTCATGTTTTTGGATATGATCCTTGGCTTCCTTGTTTTTTTGAATGTTGACACTGCGCTTATTATTTAGCTTGAATAAAATGGACAGCATGAAGTCTAAGAAGTTATGATTAATATTTTAACTCTGAATACATTTTTAATTTGGCATTGTTTTTGTTTTTTTTTTTTGCAGGCATGAAATGCATTTTGTTTGGGCTACAACAGTTTACATAAGCATTTAGTGCAGATGAGTAAGGCTATGATCTGTTGCTGCTTCCTGTAGTGCAGGACTTGATTTCCTCAGTCTTCTGTGCGACTCTGGCCAAGTTATTTCACCAGACAGTACTCCTGGGCTGTTCCTGAAAAGGGACACTTGTGTTCAGTCCACTTTCCCAGGCTGTTAGCAAATGCATTACACATTTGTCTTTTCCAATTACTGTACCCTTCACATAGCAATGTCCCTTTTGGTTTAGTGGGTTGCCACATGCATTTTCACTAAATGTGAGTTTTAAGGGGAAAAGACGTTTACTGCATCCCATGGTAAGTCTGTTTTCAGTGTGTTTTGTTTAGAAAATGTCTGTCTGTTTTTGCTGTAAAATCTGAGATGATAAATGTTAAATGAATTGCAGCTCTCCATGATAATTGTAAAAATAAAGAAGAAAATAGTGTGCACACTGACAGGTTAAATAGGTAGTTACTAGACATACAGTCCAACAACATAGCCCACATTTCAATTGGCACAAAGCACTGTCTGGTTAAGTGATTGTTCAAGGTTATGTAGTACACAGATGAAGATGGATAGGTTCAAACCTATACCCTTGGGACAGGAAGCAGCTTATTAACAAGTCATAGGTTAGTACTAGGCTAACTGCCTTTGTGGCCCATTTTGTTAAGCCTAGCCAATTACCCCATGTGAGAATCAAACCCTGAACCTTGTGTCTGCAAAGTAAACACCTTAACCATTATGCCATCCTCCCACTGCCAGAGTTTTAGTCCTCTGCTCTAACTGCCAGACTATTTGATTTGAACTTATGAACCCTCATTTACAAAGCCAGTGCTCCAACCCTTGATCTACAGATCTACACAGAGTTTTATGGTAACTGGTGAGAGACAGCCAGGCAATGGAATATTGGTATGGCTTGTGGAGGCCTGGTTGATTACCCTGCATATGGCTCCATTTGACCATGATCTGGCTCTGTTGACTCTGGAGGCTTAAGTTGCAACGACACAGCATTATCAGCCATGCAGGCAGGTCAGGCCTATGCTGAGTGATGTCAGAATATAGCAATTCCCGATGAAAGAGAAGACATAGGGAGGTCAAAATAAGATGTTGTGCCCTGCAAGTATGTAAGCCCCCCCCCACACACACACACACAAAGGTATGTTGTGCACAGTAATATTTCTGATTTTGTACAATGTGTGGGTTGTTGAACAAAAGCTGCTACAGCATCTATATTGTCTTCAATTGTTTTGCTTTATCCATTGCATCACAGTATTAATAGGCCTGGATTGTGTAATACAGTTTAAAATGCTGGATTTTAGTAATTTTTTGCATTAGCTTCTTTACAGCAACTATGAAGGGGCTAACATCTGTCGGGTCATAGTCTGCATTAATTGGACTGATGATCAGAACTGTCTGATCTTCAGCATCCATTATACAGTCATCATTACATATTACAAAGACACACCTTGGGATTCAATAATGCCTTCGCTAAGTGTTCTGAGTGAACAGACAACACAAGCATAACTCACACCTTCTTCCTCCTAATTTTAATTTTCTGACTGATTTTCTTGCAGCTTTAAATATCGTCAGGGATTCATAAAGGTTTCCACAAAGTGTCGACTACATGTACCCTTAGTGTAATCTTTCTGGGTGACTAGTAATCACAAAAAAATGTGGTAGGTGTGTTCTTGAAATGAGCTGCTTCCTGTGCCAGGAGTGCAAGGTTTGAATCTTTCCACCTTCATTTACCTACTGTGGAACTTTCAGCAAGCCACTTAACCAGATAGTGCCTTAGAGCAATTAGGAATTTGGGCTAAGCTTCTTAATGGTCTCCTGGATTACATGTCTAGTAACTTAACTATGAAATACTGGTTGTTCTTTGCCAGCCATTACCTACTGCATAGCTAATCCAGTTCAGGAAGTGTTATGGCAATATCCTCAGCAGACTGATTTTGTAATGCAACATATGCCATTTATTCAAGGTCAACAGGCACTGCATTTATAGATAAAGCATTGAAATACAGTTACTCGCCAACAGCAACACTGGCATTAGAAATAGCTGTCTTTAATGTGGAATTATTCAGATGATTCCTTAAACTTCTTCTTCATGCTTCTTAAGACAGAAGTGGTGAACTTCATGACACCCACGCAGATGGACAATACAGTTACGACTGCTGAATCCTACACAAATGCACTCTATAAGCACTTACACGGGTGCATGGATCGTGCTATCCCAAACAGAACCAAGATGCTATCCTCCAAAAAAAGGAAGCCAAATCTGGCGGTCCCCTGCCATAAACAAACTGTACACCAGAAGGAAGAAATTGTTGCAAAAGAGTAAAATCCCATGAGTGGAGGAGCTCCCTGGTCAGCCTCAATAATTTTATTTATTATTTATTTTATTTTACATTTGTTAACCGGGCTAGTCTAGCTGGATATATTTCCATTTTCAGTAGAGGCCCGGGGAGAAAAGCTCCACATATAGAGATTACAGATTACAGACTGGTAGGACTTAGACAAGGAATATTGTTATCCAAACAAGAGTAGGAGTTAAAAATTTCTAGACAATCTAAATGCAATCATAATGAATATTATTACATAGTTTAAAAACAAGGAAACAAAAAATTGAAAGACCAAGGACAGAGAAATGTACATTGTTACCAAAAGGAAAGGAGTTTAACTATCTGGATAATCTAAAATAATAAGAAGCTGAGATCCCTTATATGATCCTCCAAAGCTAGCTACGAAAACAAAATTACCACTGATTCTAAGGACAACCACACAGCATTCTATAGCTATGTCAAGAATATCAATGGCAACACCCAGATCTGCTCTGAGTTACAGCAAAACGGCATGAAAATTACAGAACCAACTGATATTGCCAACATCTTGGCAGATAGGTTCAGTGCTAAATTTACCCCCCTCACCCCCTAAAAGGCCCATATCTATACAGGAAGAATGCATAGTCCCTGTAATCACAACTACGCAGGTAAAAGCTGCACTCTCTAAAGCCAAAAACACAGCATCCATGGGACCGGACAACATCCCAGGCTGCATTTTACACGAACTTCAGAACAAACTGGCTCCCCACCTAAGCACCATGTTCAATCAAAACCTCACATCAGGCTTTGTGCCCACTGAATGGCGTACAGCAACAGTTATCCCACTCCACAAAGCGGGAGCCACAACTGATCCTGGGAACTATCAGCCTATTAGCCTGACGAGCCTGGTCTGCAAGGCCATGGAACGTATCATCATAGAACTCATAATCAAAGACATTGGTAACCTCCAAACTCTGGATCCCACCCGGTTCAGGTTTGTGAAAGGCAGATTATGCCTCCTGAACCTGATCAACTTCTTTGAGGCAATCACCAAAGCCATAGATGAGGGTAAGGTGGTTCACACAGCCTATCTTGACCTCGCCAAGGCTTTCGACACCATACCCCATTCTGGAATTATAGCTAAACTCACTAAACTAGGTATAAATCCCTACGTCAGAAGATGGGTTGCCAACTGGCTCACTGACAGAACCCATACTGTAAAAGTTGCACACTCCAAATCTGACCTCAAACCAGTGACAAGTGGAGTACTACAGGGTTCAGTCCTGGGACCTCTCCTGTTTGGTATCTACTTCTCTGAAGTACAGGCTAACACAGAAGGCCTATGGCTAATGAAGTTCGCAGATGACTGCAAACTAGGAGCCATAGTCGAGTCCACAAATGATGTGGAAATCCTACATAGGGTCCTCGCTGAGACAGATGCCTGGTGTCAAAGCCATGGCCTCAAGCTCAATGCCAAAAAGTGCATTGTCATCCCCTTTGGTAAAAACTCTGTACCCATGAACTACTACATAGACAGCAGTCTACTTAACACTGAATGTGTGATGAGACCTCGGGACCCAGGTGGACAGTAGTCTGTCCTTTGATAGTTAAATCGCCATAGGAGTCAGGAAGTCCTTCTACGTGGCACACCTCATCATAAAAAAGTTCTCATCCAGGAAAAAAGAGGTCATCGTTCCCCTCTACTCGACACTCATTAGACCCATTATATAGTACAATACCCCTTTTGGAATGTACCTCACAAGACATCTGCAGCAGCTGGAAAGGCCACAGAAGTACCTCACAAAGAGGATTACAGGCTTCAAACAGATGCCCTACACTGACCGTCTCAAAAAACTCCAGCTTTACTTTGTAGCATATCGCCTACTCCGAGGTGATCTCTGCCTAACATATAAAGCTATGTCAAACCCAGAGCTGTTATACATGCTGCACCTAAAGAAATCCCAATCCCTCAGAACTAAACGCTCTAGGGGCCTAAACCTTGTCACCACAATAAACAGGACATGCTGGAGGGATAGATTCCTGTCCCAGAGACTTCCCATACTCTGGAACAGGCTGCCCATCTATGTCAAGCAAAGTTCTTCATTAGTACTCTTCAAGAAAAATCTTGATGAGTGGATGGGAAATAGGAAATGCACCCCAGGGATCACTTCTATGTCTCTGCTTGACAGTGGCACAGGAAAATAACTTTCTTGGGTGGCGTAAGCCAGGGAACCTTGTTGGCTAGACTTACGTAGGCTCTCAGGCAGATAGCCTAGTACCTACCTATGAACTTTCACTTCTGCAGAGATAGTGCATACTGGCTTGTGCTCTCATCATAAATACTACTCTGTTTAAACTGTGCTACACATGACTGGGTCTTATAGTATGATGCTACTGATCTTTTACAGTTCTATGCAGTTCATCCAATGCTAGCAATGAATTTATAAGTCATTTATTTATTTGTAACAATAAGAGATGTACACAGTCAACAATGTGACTATAGCTGCTGGTAAGGGCGGGGAGCTATCTGTGGATGAAAGCATCTTATGCATTAATCATTGTTTTTAAAGAGTCTTTAATCTGTTTTTAGAGGACAAGTGTGCATGTGTAATTGAATTAAGTTGGAATAATTCAACATGGCTGTTGTGTTTGTATGAAACAATTTTGAAATAGGTTGCTTTAGACATTATTGTTACGCTATGTTATTGATTCATTTTTGTCACAGACATTTGAGAAGGATGGAGTCAACAATATAGCTATAATTTCTGGATTTAGGAATGTCCATGAATAAATATATGACTGATCCTGCCAAGTCAATAAAGTTAAAAAGTCATTGACTGTCTTTGCAAGACTAATGTATATTTGTGTAAAACAAATTGGAATACTTCATTATGGCTACTCATCACAATCAAACACATACTGTGTACACACTTGATAAAGTGGCATAACTGAGTATGGATATTAGCTGATTATAATGACAGCATTTGAGATGCCTTTCATGGTTGAAATGTTCTGAAGTGGGTACTTTTGTCATTATTAGTTAATACATTTTGTTTCACTGCTTACTGGAAAAATGTTCAAAACACATTCTTACCAAATATTTTATTTATTTATTGCATTTGTTAACTGGGGAAGTCCACTGGGTCTAGGAAGAGCCCATTTTCGGAGGAGACTTGGGGAGAAAAGCTCCACATTAATTACATACAAAAGTAAAAATGTTAATACATATGACATTTTGAGCAGTACTACCATTTCATTTCATTAATTACATACAAACGGTCCTTAATTACATGCAAGAGTGAAAAATGTTGATACATAGAATAAGTATTTGAGCAGTACTATCACATGTAAAGACAGTAATAGCAGAAACAGTAATAATGTTTGACAGTCAGGTATAAATATGGAAGTAATGATGCCATGTAGTCGAGATAACACATGAGTATGAATACGTTTGTAGAATTCTTAGCTGAGAAGAGTTGACTTCAGGGTAGAAAGGAAGTGACAAAGGCTAAAGGAGGAAGAGTCCAATCAAGGAGAACAGCAAGGAGTCAGAATAGTACAGAGAAGGAGAGGGGAATATTTGTAGATGAATGGTTAAGGTGGAGGCTCCAAAGTGGGAAGTCAGGTGTTGGGGTTATTTGTTGGGGTACAGGAGCATAGCCAGTGAGAAGAGAGATAGAGGGATTTTTTAAAGGAAGCAGGATTGCTGATTGTCCTGAGTGAGGGAGGAATATTATTCCATAACTTGGAGACATTTGGCCGGCTGAGAGCTTGGGTTTCTTGACAGACAATAACATTTTGTTTTCAGACTCGAGGTGGCAATTGGGGTTGTACACGGTCAGTATGATGAGAGGGAAGGGCAGGTTTCAGGTTGGTAGATTATCTTGTGGGCTGCATTTAACTGTAGATAAATAAGATGGTGGGGAGATTCTATCCAATTTAGGTGATGCCGAGAGGAACAGTGGTGGGTAGAAAATTTTGCGTTTGTAACAACTTTACTGACTTTGTTGTAGCAAGACTCTAGTTTTATTTTTTAAGGAGGATTGTAGGTTGGTGAGGATGGGGGTGCCATATAGAAGAGTTGGAAGCAGGAAGGATGAGGCCAAGGCCTTTTTAGCAGTGAGGCTAAGGAAATAGTTGTGCCTATAAAGGGCACCTAGCTTTTGATGTTTTTTTTTTATGTTGCTGTGGATGTGAAGGTCAAAGTTAATTTGTCATCAATGATGATACCTAGCAATTTGGTACTAGGGACAACTTCAATGATAGTGTTGTAATGGGGAAAAACAGTAAATAGAGACTTGTCAACAGTCTAGATTTTGTGGGGGTGAATAAGAACAGTTTTGTTTTAATGGGGTTAAGGGCACGGTGGTTTTGGGACATTGGGCTTTCAGTAGTGGTAAATGCTTCTTGGGTAAGACGCTGTAATACAGTGACAGATTCAGAAGAGCAGATGATAGTTGAGTCATCTGCATATTGGATGACAGTACTGTGGGTAAGAGTATTATGAAAGTTATTGACAAATACACTGATAAGGAGAGGACCCAGAATTGAACCTTGAGGAACACCTGTATCAATAATGAAAAGGGAGGAAGAATGCTACCTTATGGTAGATTGCTGCCTATTTCTGAGATAGTAAACCATTGTAGGGTGGGGGATATAGGCTGAGGTTAGATGGTTTAGTATGCAGTAGGGAGTGGGAAATGGTGTCAAATACCTTTGATAAATCAAGAAAGAGTGCAAGAGACTAAGGAGCCAGCATCACAAACTCTTATTTACTGTGTCTAAGAAGGAAATGAGGGCAGTCTTGGTGCACAAATGTAGCTGTTGACTGTGAATCCAGAACACATGCATTTGTGCACGGTGCTAATAATGTGTATGCGGGGAAAAAGAAGTTATGTCTGACCATAATGTTCCATCTGTATTGTTGATCCTCATTCAGTCATTACGCATGGGTATCGGTTCCGACCTCGGAACTGAGCTGGCCATTTTCCAAGCTCATGTCAGCTTCAAACTCTCGAGCTAATCTCTTACCCATAATCCCCCTCTCCCTGTTACCTCAGACTGAGTTTGCAAGTCAGAAAAAGGTAGAGGCTACCTCTGGTCGAATAACCTAAGAGAACCGGATGGTGAGATCCACTAGAAGCCACAGGAGGGGGAAGGAGGGAGGGTCGTAATGACTGAACGAGGATCAACAATACAGATGTAACGTTATGGTAAGACATAACTTCTTTATCTGATATTGTTAATCCTTGTTCATTCCTTACACATAGGACAGAGTCCCCAGCTACCTCTATTCCTGGGAGGATCTCATGGAAGGACATTCCTGAGCGCCATAGAACCGAAAGATGCTCTTCCCCTGGAGGCCAAATTCAATTTGTAATGATTGATAAAGGTATGAGGCATAGCCCAAGTTGCAGCTGCACAGATGTCATGTAGAGAAGCCCTGTCATGGAAGGCAGCAGAAGTTGCCACTGACCTTGTTGAATGAGCTTTCATGGTAGTAGGCAACGAGATATTATGTTGTGTATAAATGAAGGTGACACAGTCCTTCAACCATCTCGCTAATGTGACCTTAGCAACAGCAGATCCTAATCTGGGTCCAGAACAGGCCAAAAATAACTGGTCAGATTTACGAAAGGGTTTAGTCCTGTTTAAGTAAAAACGGATTTGCCTGTGTATATCTAGGGTATGTAGGCAATACTCTCCTCTGTTTGAATGATTGGGAAAGAAAACTGGCAATTCAATGCCTTGATTAATGGACATTTCAGAGAACACTTTAGGCAGAAAAGATGGATTAGTTCTCAGAGACACTATCTCTATGAAAAATCAAGTATGGACTCTTGATACATAAAGCTTGAAGCTCAGAAATATGTCTGGCAGAAGTAATGGCAACCAAAAACAAGGATTTCCGTGACAAATACTTGAGGTTGCAAGAAGAGGATGGTTCGAAAGGTGACATTATCAGAGCTTGTAGAACTAATGATAAATCTCATGGTTGAATAGGTTCTCTAAAAGGTGGCTTCAGATGATTCACACCTTTTATGAAGGTCTTGCACAATTTATGGGACATAAGAGAGGAATCTTGGACACCCTCATGAAAAGTAGAAATTGCAGCCAAATGAACTCTAATGGTAAAGGCCGATAGACCCAATTGAAAAAGGCCGGCCAGATAGTCTAGTATTATCGACACTGGTGCTGAAAAGGGGTCTACTTGTTTATCTTTCAGCCAACAGGTAAATCTTTTCCACTTGCTCAGATAAGTAATTCTAGTGGAAGACTTATGAGAAGCAATGAGAATATCACGTACTGGTAAAGAAAGATCATTCTGCCTGGCAATCAAGGGAACTGGAGTAGCCAAGCCATGAGCTTCAGCCTGTTCAAGTTGGGATGAATCAGGTTCTGTGGATGTGAGATCAACTCCGGGGTTGGATGTAGAATCCATGGTCGATCTAGTAGGTGAGGCCAAAGGAAGGGGAACCAAATCTGTTGAGGCCAATATGGTGCTATGAGATCACCTTGCTCTTCAACAAACAGGCTTTCTTCAGAAACTGGGAAATGAGGGGAAAGGGTGGAAATGCGTAAAGAAGACCCGAGGGCCAATCGTGGATAAGAGGGCCCCTGGGTGACTGTCCTGGAGGGGGAATCAGGGCGACGTACTTGCTGCATTTGTAGTTGTTCGGGGATGCAAAGAGGTTGCAGCAAGGATGGCCCCAGCGGTGGAAGATCTCCGCCACTATCAAGGGATTCAGGGACCACTCGTGAGGTTGAAGAATGCACCTGCTGAGTCTGTCTGCTATCACGTTGGAACTCCCGGGAATGTGTGTTGCTAGAAGAAAACGGTTGGTAGCCATCACCTATTGCCATATCCTCATGGCCTCTCGACAAAGGGGGTAAGATTTGGTTCCACCTTGCTTGTTGATGTACCAGACCACCGCCATGTTGTCTGATTGAATCCCAATTGTCCCAGACGGCAGCAGGGGATGGAATGCTTGCAACGCTAGAAGCACCGCCCTCAGCTCTAGAACAGTTATTTGCAGATGGGCCTCCAGTTTGGACCAAGTGCCTTGGACTGTCTGTCCCTGACATAGCCCCCCCACCCCATCAGGGAGGTGTCCGTGGTCACTGTGGCCTTAGGTTGCTGGGGGGAGAAGGGGTGAGACCACTGTGATGGATTGTGTGTCATCCACCAATTTAAATCCTGTTTGCACCTGTGGGTTACTCGAATCATGGCTGAAAGAGGATGTTGAAAGGGATACCATTGGGTGAGCAGTAGCCATTGCAGAAGCCTCATGTGAAACCTGGCCAGGGAACAATGGTGATGGAGGCTGCCATGGAACCCAACAGCTGTAGAACCGAGTGAGACATGGAATTTTTCCTTGAAAGGATTGGAATTAGTTGTTGCTTTATCCTTAGAATTCTGTGCTCTGGAATAGCAGCTCTGCAGTTTTTTTGTGTCCAAGATAACCCCTATGAATTCTGTCGACTGAGATGGGGTGAGATTAGATTTTTGCCAGTTTATGGTTATGCCTAGCCTTTGAGAAGCGAGGAGGGAGTATGCCAGGGCTTTTTCTGGTAGAAAAGGGGGCTGGCATAAAAAAAAAGGGGGCTGGCATAATGGTTAAGGTGTTCACCTTACAGACACAAGGTGCAGGGTTCAATTCTCACATGGGGTAAATTCTCACATGGGGTAATTGACTAGGCTTAAAATGACCCACAGGGGCAGTTAGCCTAGTACGAACCTATGAACCTATAAATAAGTACGAACCTATGTCTGGTGGGGGCGGAAATGAGCCAGTCGTCTAGGTATGGAAATACCTGGAATCCTTGAAGTCGCAAGTGAGCTGTGATAACTGCCATGCACTTTGTGTACACTCTGGGTGCTGTAGAGAGTCCAAAGGGCAGTACTCTGAACTGGTAGTGACTGGTTCCCGTACAGAAGTACAGAAATATTCTTGATAGCCTGTCCACTTTTATGTGGTAGTACGCATCTTGAAGATCTATCAAGCACATCCAATCGTCTTTTTCCAAAAGTGGGAGGATAGACTGTATTGTGACCATCCAGAGTTTTTGTACTCTCACAAACTTGTTCAATACACTGAGATCCAAAATTGGTCTCCAGTCCCCGGTTTTCTTTGGCACCAAAAATAGTCGAGTAGAATCCGGATCCTATCTGGTCTGGAGGGACTATTTGGATGACTCTCTTTCTTAGCAGCTTTTATATCTCTAGTGCTGCTTCTTCCCTTTGACTGGGTGGAACGTCGGGAAGGTTTTTTGAAGGGGCAGGACAAAGATCGAAGGGGATATGATAACCTCTGGTTATAATCCTTTGTACCCAAGAATCGGTGGTAATGGTTAGCCGGGCAGAAGGGTACAAGGAGGAACGTCCCCCAACCACCTCCAGAGGAAAGGAGTTGGGCCGTTCTTCAGGAGCGCTGGTAGGATTGACCAGGGAAAGAATCCCTGGAACCCTGGTTAAATGGACCCCCTCTGCCCCGAAAGGGGCATCTTCCCTGAGAGTTTCCCCCTCTGCCTCTAGGGGAGAACTCAGCCTGTGTGTCACGGAAAGGACCCCGAGATTTCTTGAACCATATCTTCCTACTCTTTTGTTTTCGGGAGAAAGTATGTTGAGGTGAAGAATAACAGAGACCTATGGCAGAAACAGACTTACTGTCCAGTTCACATCTGGCCAGCGTGCTTTCAACTTTGGGCCCAAACAACGAGGAGGCCTCAATGGGAGCATTAAGAAAAGAAGCCTTAAAGGGTTCTGTGAAATTGCACAAGCGCATCCAGGCGTGTCGTTTCAAGACCGCAACTGAACCCACTGCTCTAGCTGCTCCTTCTGATGCGTGAGATATCAGTCGCATAGAGGAGTTAGATACAGATTCAATGGTGGCCAGCAGAGAGGCCACTTTGTCACGGACCTCATCAGACACGGCACCAACCAAGGTTTCAGAGAGCTCAGAAATCAGATCCCTTTGAAGCCTGGTAAAATGTGCGATATAATTCAGGGACCCAATAGTAAAGGTCACTGAAGCAAAGGTACTCTTCCTTATCCTGTCCAGGGCCCGGGACTCTTTCTTAGGCGGATGGACAGTCTGGATTTCTTCTTCTGCCAGATCCTTTTTTGTTGCAGCCACCACTAAAGCATCCACATGAAGACTTTTGGTCCAATGGGGATCCAAAGCAGGAGGGGACAAAATCTTATCTGGCCTCCAGGGAATAAATTTGACGGTATTTGGAGCCTTCCAAGCATGCTGCACCAGACAAGTTCATCGGCAGGTGGAATAACCCAAGAGGTAGGGGGCCGGGCATGAAAGGCCTGCAGGAACACAGATTCCTCAGGGGTCGGATTAGAGGACTGCCAGTCACCTCTCTGTTTCAGGATTTCGAGGATATCACCAAAGGGTACCTCAGAGGGTGACCGAGGGGATCCTTCCCTCTCATCGAAATATGTGTCTTCGGTGAGGGACTCATCTGTGGAGTCCACGTGCTTCCTCTTTTCCAGTGGACTTCCTCAGTGGGAGAAGCTGGAGAAGACAGCGGAAAAGGGGATTCCTGTGGGAATATGTCCTGAGGCCCTTGCACCCGGTATCTGCTAGGTGCAACTTGTGAAACTAGTGTACCAGAGGAGGGCGGAGGTATAGACAGTCCAGTATCGCCAGCAGCAGCGAAGACCTTCTCCATCAGTTTTAAGGCTGGTCCACTCAAAGAAGAGCGCATGTCTAGGACAGGGGTCACCCCCTCCCCTAAGTGGCTCAGCCTGCCGACCTGGAGTCCCTGGATGGCTGCGGAGCAGCAAAATATGAGTGTCGCAACTGACATCCTGAGTCATAGCAAAACCTTCCTGCCATAAAGGCAACTGCGGTTCCTTAGTGAGATCCATAAAGGGGACCGCAGAAGCTATATCCATGGACTTCAAAGGCAGTGAAGGAGGAGAATAAGAGGGGGTCTTTGGAGACGGGTGATCACCTCCCAAGGAAGGATAGTTCCTGAGGGGTGGGATACCTCTGGCCAAGAGCACCTGATCCACAAGACGCAATACATCATGTTCGGAAAGGCTTCTAGTGGACCTCACGGAGACTGAGGGAGAAACAGGCCTGTCCACAGAAGAGGCAAACTCAGTGCCCATCTTATCTGTCCACACCGAGGACAACGGTGCCGAGATAGACTAGACTACAGTTGCCTGTACCGAAGAAGTCATCGGTGCCGAGGTCATGGCCTGCACCGACACAGGGATAGGTGCTGAAGTGGTTGTCAGTGCCAAAGCTGGAACAGACAAAACTGGAGTCAACAATAAAGGCGTTGGTTCCGAAGAAGATCTCGGAGCAGACACGGTCAAGGTCCGCGCCGACTGAAAGGTCGGTGCCAATACAGCGGTAATAGTCTGAACCGCGGAGCCCCTCGGTGCCGATATAGTGAAGGCTACAGGAGAAGACGGAGCCGAGATCACTAATGGAGCCAAAGGTCTAGTCACCAAAAGCACTGGGGCTGAGTGAGCTCCGGAGATTTTCTTATGGGCTCTAGGAGGGGGTTGAGGCCTCAGACCCAGAAATAGCCTCTGAAAAGGGAGATTTAAGAAGTCCCTTCAGTAACAGCTTGTTTTTCCTTTCCAACAAGGTTCTATTCCAAAAGTTCTCACAAATAAGACAGGGTGGATCAACAGACAAATGGAAAGCTCCCAAACAATAAACACACAGAGTGTGCATCAGAAGTAGGACGTTTGTGTCCACAATCAGAACACCGCTTAAACCTTACCTTTCTTATCTGCCATGACAGCAAATTAATAAAAAAGGTACCAGCAATGGTACAAGAGAGTACCCGAAGGTATGAGAGAAAGGGGGAAAGGATTAACAACGATGGTAAAGAGAGATACCTCGCTGTAAAAGTGGTAAAGAAAATATTAGAAAAACCTGAAGAAATTATGTACGCTAAATGCGATTGGGTAAGAGACAATGAAATATAAACTTTTCTGACAGAAAAGTAACCTAAAAAACTATCAAACAACAAATAACTGTACTTAGCTCAAGAGAAGTAGCTTGACATGACCAAATGGCAACGCTGCAAATGAAATCTGAGGTAACAGGGAGAGGGGGATTATGGGTAAGAGTTGAGCTTGAGAGTTTGAAGCTGACGCGAGCTTGGAAAATGGCTGGCTTGGTTCCGAGAACCGATACCTATGTGTAAGAAATGAAAGAGGATCAACAATATCAGATCCATGGTTTGAAAATGGCTTGTAGCCCAAGGTACACCATCTGCCACCAATTAAGTGCCAAATTAATACCATACATTACTGAATTGTGTTTTAAGGACTGATGGATTTCATACTGCAAATTAGTAAGTGTGAGCAGGACTAAATAATGTAGATTAACTGTTACTTAATTCCTATCAGAGCAACACGGAAAGTAAGGGCTCCATTCTGACCCTTGTTACTCTTTGTACTCTATCAGTGGCGGATTTAGGCATCGGCGCAGGGGCGCGCGCCGGCCCCTTTTTCCATTATAACCTTTGTTCCGTTTTCAAGGTACATTTTTTTTTTGAACTATCATGGAGACAAAATCATATGGAGTCGCTGTCCATGATAGTATGATCAATGTCTCCTTGACAATTAAAAAAAAAAAAAAACGTGGACACTAGTACGGTACCCTACATTTTTTTTCAGTTCAGGTTCAACCAATCATATGCTATGAAAAATCGCGCTTAACTCAAATATATCGGAGAAGCTATTGGAGGTTGCAGAGTCAGGTGATTTTATAATCTCCTCAATTGCTCCTCCAAATAATTCTCTAGTACCGTACTAGTGTCCACGTTTTTTTTTTTTAATTGCCAACTAAAGGCACTGGTAAGTAAGCACTCTTACCAGTTACATTTTTTAGTAACTTAAGAATGTCGTATATGTGCTGTTGACTTCAGCGGAGTGTGTAATGGATGGGATGTTTTTTCAAAGTTGTTGATTATTATTGTTCTGGGGAGTCAAACACTGCTAACATTAGAAACTCTATATTTCTATATAACTGTTTTATATAGTAGAGATTCAGAGGGGAGAGCTAACATTTCAGTCAAAGTCATAGACAGTTGAGAGTTAAACACGCCACCAACAGACCACGTCGCTACCTGTATCGGTACTGCTTAAATGTAATGCAACTAATTTGAAATTACTTTCGGAATCTTTGTACATTTTGTCTGTCATCGACGCTTTTTTGTTAGGGTTACCACCTGTCCCACTTTGCGAGGGACAGTCCCTCTTTGGGCAGTTGTGTCCTGCAAAAAAAATTGTTAAAATGGCAAATGTCCTGAGATTTTAGGAAAAAAATATTTCCTATATTTTATGTAATAGTTGCATAAAACAGTTATTCTGTATCTGAAACACCTAAATGTTATACGAAACAGAATAAGCAGCTAAATGCTACAATAATAAGCTTTTATTTAGGCAAAAAGTTAAGTTTTATCCTTTGTACTGGCCGTGGGTATGTTTCGGCCTGCAAAATCTGAAGTTTGTACCAAAATGTCCCACTTTGGGCATTTGAAAAGGTGGAAGACCTATTTTTTGTAGCACAAACTATATTGATTAAACGCAATTTAATACTGTCAAAGTAGTCTTCGTTATATCATATTTCCATATTCTTCAACACATCAGCACCCTCTTGAAAGACTGTAAATTCACTGTCCCGCCATGTTTATTATTAACCAATAGAAATTCGCAGCTACCAGGTCACATTCCTGAACAACACCCATGATCTGAAAGAACGAAGTAAAGAAGCCCATCAAAGCGGGCGGTGATTGCAGGTGAAAGTGTGAGAAAATGGATAGTGGTGAGTTCCAAAACGGCTACTCCAAAAGATTTCTGCAGGTGTAATTAACGAATTTGTAAAGATACTCTTGAGTACAATATTGTATTACAGCGCTTAAAGAGATTTACTGGTTTGAATAAACTGGAATTTTTTATAAGTCGAGCCTCAAGAGTATCTTTACAAATTCGTTAATTACACCTGCAGAAATCTTTTGGAGTAGCCGTTTTGGAACCTAGGTCCTTTTTCGCTGGTTTGTGGCTTTTCCTTTTCTTTCATTGGGATAGTGGTGAGTTGCTGGACAGCGACGGTGATGAGACCCTGACTGACTGTTCACTGCTGGGCAGCGTCGAGGGTGGAGAGGATTTTGATTTAAAAAGGTGACTCAACACCTCTAAATAATTGCGGTTTCCCGATTTTCTCCTCTGTTAAACTCAAAATTAATTCTTGCGTAGAGCCGATGTTTCAGCCAATATGAGTGTTCTCTTCTGTTGTTACACTGAGTCACCCGGGGTATTCCCAAACATTTATTTTTGCGGAATGTTTATAGTTTTGAATAAACAAAACTGTAGCTGTGTGAGACAACATTACATGGTCATAGCAGCAGCAACTCTCGAGTACGTGAATTAGAAAAAGTGATTGTTTTGTGCCATCTGAGTGGGAGAGAAAATGTGAATTAGAAAAAAACATCAGTTGCTTTCCTTTCGTGCCTTGGTAACTTCAGTAGTACAAGTTGGCTTAAACGGCTGCGACTTCGTTGTGTCTATACTGTGGTCATCAACACACAGAAACAACTTGTATACTTGGGTCTTCTCACAAATATTCCTTTTGTATCCTATATGGAACTTACTATACTAGCTGTAGGCAGATGCATAAATTGTGTTATACGTGTGATAAGTTTAAGAATCATTAACAGTCTTCTCCATTAATGTGCATAGAACATAGACATAGTTTGAGAATGTCCTAGCCTGTTGTATGCCTTTGTCAGGTGTGCAGTGATTGACATTTACCTTGACATACCTTAATTTTATTTGTGTGCCTATTTATGTATTATTTATTTATATGAGATGGGCAGTATAAAGATATTTAAGCCACTTATTTTGTTAACCAGAGCCAACTGTGCTTCGCCCTACATTTGAGTATTTACTTATGTGGTTGCCCAACAGGTAGTGCATTTACCTTTGGTGCTGGAAGACCAGAAAAAGTGTGGGTTCCATTCACATTGCATTTGATTGGATGGTTGACACTGCAGTGCAGCATGGGGGGGTCTTGCTCTTGCTGCATTATTAAGTGTTTTGTACTTTGGATGAGACCTAGGTTCTATCTACTTATATTACTAGTAGCTCAGGTAGAGGTGAAAGAGCCCACTGCACCTATTGAAAGGAGTAGGGGAAGTTCCTTGATGCCCTGGCCACATTTCTATAGTAATATAAATACCACCTTGCGTCTCCCCAAAAAAGAGGCCACTAGGGTAGTGGTTATGTTATCTGGTGCTGGACTCTTTTCATCCACACCCCAGGCAATTTGTCAAAGATTATAATAACAGTATTTGAAAAACGCATAGGAAAATGTAGAGCATGTCAAGTATTCTAAAAGGCATTAGACTACAAATAAAATAAATAATTGGTATACACTATATATATATATATATATATATATATATATATATATATATATATCATAGGAAGTTACTAGGCTGTTCCACTTTCTTGCTTCTACCCCGGTAGTCAACTAACCAGACTGCGCCCCCTTCTGCAAATTCCTGGATCCGCCACTGTCTATTGAGTACAATTTTCTTTACATTACTTTGAGCAATAATGCCTTTTTAAGCCATGTTATGCCCACAACTTTCTAAATGAATGCCTCCAATAGGAGTTACATATATTGACACGTATGTATTTAATGGTTTTACAGGGAACGTGATGGGAACATTTTTTAAGGGGTGGGAGTTAATGTGTCAAATTATTAACTACTAGGTGGTGGACGGGCAGCAATAACAGTTCACGAGTACAGAATTAAATTATCTGGCTACACTCCTGCTTCAAAAATAATTCGGCCACATTGAGAGAATATTAACATCAACCTACTGTACAACCACATTACAAGCTGAAATGTAATAATACAGGGCAATGAGTTCAGCTTCAGTACCGTTTTTACGAGCAGTCCCGCATTCGAAATAATTCTGCTACCGCAACCACACACCAAAACAATGTGGAACGTCGTCATCTTGTGGTACACGCAGATCAAGCTAGACTTTGGAATGGCTCAAATGTTTTAAACCAAACATTTACACATATAGTATACTCAATGAATGCGGTTATTATTCTTTGTAGGAAGTCAATATTCATTTAAAAATGAACTCCCATTTAAGTGTGAACGTAATTAATATATATTCTTTCTTATCCGTAAAAAAACACATTTTGCAATTGTATATTTTTATACATGAAAAAACGAAAAACAGAACGAACACAACGAGGAAAAATACGCCAAAGTGGAACCAACAAATAACGCTAGTCGAAGAATAAATCCAAAATGCTTTACTGTTTGTTAGCGCTTTCATGCAATGAGATACATGCACTTCTTCAGACCCAGAATTTTTCATATTTTTATACAGACAGACTCTTAACACAGACAAGATCAACAAAATGACTTGGAAGTCTTTTAACTTTCCGTTCTCATCGCAAACACAACGAAAGAGAAACAGAAGATGCCATTAACAGTTTGAAGACCGTTTTATTTGGAAGAGAGTTCAAGGAAACTGGCAGGGGAAACAGTTTATAGGCAGAGAATAAGCTGGCACCATATTAAAAAAGTGATACTGGCAGAACGAATCTCAAGTGACTTGTTACCGTAAACTAGACAAAGCAGACCAAATCCTTTTGTACATGGCTACTTGCTTACTTTTTCATTTAGAAGAAAACGTGGAAATCCTCTGGAACCTTCTAAAACAGAGCAAAGTAAATATCAGTGCCGCCTTCTACTTTTTGCTGGTGGCAGACATGAAGCCCGTCTAAATTGGGAGTGTGATCTTGCTCGGCAGACCGGTTCGGATCCCACCCCCGCCTCCAGCGGCGGTGCAGGGCGTGTCTGGGGTAGCCTCGGCGGGGCTGGTACTCCATTCGAAGAGACAGTAGGCTGTAACACCAGTCACGGAGTCACCTGCCGCTACTGGTTAGCTGTTGGTCTCTGCTCTAAAACCCAGTGTCGACAAGGTGGTATCTGACTCAAAGCTAAATAACTTTATAACCCAACAAAAAATTACACTTTTATTGCGTGTACCACAAGATGACGACGAATCAGTAAGGGTGACAGATTTACAGAAAGGTGTATTCAAGGAGGTTGGCTGTTTCTACCAACGGGTTTTTCTACTTGGACATTTGTCTGCTGATTTGTGCATTCGTACAGGTCGTATTGTTTGTAGTTAACGAGTATCTGCTACTGTTTACGAAAACACCAACGGCAGGCAGGTGCACTATAGGGTTTTGGACATGATGACACCCAACTCAACCGGCTTTCAGACGCTCTGTTTCCTCACTTTGTTGTGTTGTGGAATCCTGTCAGGACAAGGTAAGTGACCTATTGCCTTTGGGTGCTCTTTGGTTTGAATGGGTTTGATTGGGGAGAGTAATACAACAGTCTAGCCACCGGCAACTGAGACCGACCTAAGAAATGGGTATTTAGAACGATGGTTTTGGGTTTATTAATATGGAATGCCCATATCGTCAAGAAGCAGAACATTTTTCAGATCCGCTTTGTGTGTGTGTGTGTGTGTGTGTGTGTGTGTGTGTGTGTGTGTGTGTGTGTTACTGACTATATTTATTTATTTATTTAAATTTGTTGACCGGGAGTGTCCGACTGGACGTGGGTCCATTTTCAGCGGAGGCCCGGGGAGAAAAGCTCCACAGTAAAATAAACAGACAGTAGTTACATTGGATTACATAGTGATTAACAATTTAACATAGAAATTACTTACAACATATTTACAGATGAAGAACATAGTACATCAGTAGACAACTAGAATCTTTATCTGTGAAGTACATAACAGGCATTAACAAATGTAACAATGAGAAGTTCCTGCTGTATAATAGGTACTAGGCTTATGAGCGTCTGAGCTTGCTATCGTCAAGGTAGTTAGTGGAGGTGAAAGAAAGGTAGTAGTTGGATGGGGTGGATGATATTAGAGTGGGAGTTGCAAGGGCATAGCCAGCATGTTTTTAGGTGCGCTTTTAATAAAGTTTTGAAGTTGGTGCATGATGGTACGGAGGTAATTGTGGGTGGGAGTGAGTTCCATAATTTGGCTATGGCGCAAGAGAATAGTGCTTCACCAGCAGAGTTATTGACTTTAGTGATCTGCAAGTGATGTTTGCTGCTGGATCTTAGTGGTTGGAGTAGATTCTGGAGGGATGGGACATTTAGTGGATGGTTTACTAGTTTGTGGGTGAGTGAGAGTTGATACCACTGAAGGAGGTGAGGGAGTTCAAGCCAGCCCAGTTCAGCAAGTGAGAGACAGTGGTGACTACGGTAGGATGCCCCTGTGGCGAATTTTGCGATTTTGTTGTAGCAGGTCTCTAGCTTGTTTAGATCACATTGCCTATATATTTCCGGGTTAGCATTTAGTCGCTTTTTGTTTTTCTCTCTGTGTTTGTGTATCTAAATACACAATTTTAAAAAGCTTGACTTCTCATTTTCCAAGAATATATATAAGGGGTGTAACTCCTGAGGCATTGTTAATTGGTGTCAGCATTTCACGGAGTATGCCTCTCCCGAATAAGCCGTGCAGCTACTGAAATTTCCCCAACCCCCTGACCTAGGCTAGTTAGACTAAAGTTATGCTGCTACCTTGTGTACCCAAAGTTGGTAATTCCGATTGCCGCATTTGGATTGCACTTGCATAAGTTCATTTTTTTTTGTTTGTCCTCCCCCCCCCCTTGTGGTTCTGTGCATGTGCTGCAGTCCTGTCAATCCTCTAGAAACAACATAGCTTTTGGCAACATGAAAAGTTGTTTTTCTAGTTGCTCTTTAGGAAGGTGAAACTTGTGCCGAGTGCCTGCCGCTAGCAGTGGGGTGGGGGTGGTCTGGTTGTACCTGGTTCTAATAATAGATGGCAGCAGCTTGAGCCCATTTTAGTAGGTAGCCCGCCAGTAGGTAAGGCGCTCATTTGGTCACCGAGCCCGGCTTCCCAAAACTGTCCTCATAAGGTCAGCATCATTCCTGCCTTGGTCTTGTGAGTAGTACATGTGTTACAGGGCATCTGGAAAGGCTACCGCGCTTGTCCTAGCAGTCCGTGCTGGTACTCAGCTGTACCAAGTCTTATAGGCTATGGGGAGCTTATGTGAGGCTTTGCTCTATAAATCCTGGCCGCCCCTTGTACTTCATTATTTCTCTTGGGGAGAATGCTGGCTTGAGAAAAGATTGCAGCGCATTGAAAATTATGTCTGTATGGTAAACGATGCCAGGCTGCTAAGGCTGTGGATTGTAAGTCAGGCGTAGTTATAAGAGTTAGGTTAAAATATATTTTACATGGATACTGCAGTTTAGAAATGTTTGATGAGCAGGTTATACGATTGGCGAAGGACGCTCATGGGATATATGTGCACATTTTTGCCATCTTCTGGTGTGGACCCATTTCCACAATGAATACTACTGCAATATTTTTAGTGAATGACCATATACTTTGCTTGTAGGCGTGTAATTCGTGGAAGAAGAGCGGGTGGAGATGGATGCGGTATAGCTTTGAGGCGAGGTCAATTAATGGGGGGGGGGATACATTAGCATCTGTGAGAACTAATCTTAAACTGGCACATCCTTGGGTTGTACAGATTAAAAACTTCAAAATAAATTAATGATTTTCTTTTCAGAAGGTTGTCCAAAACCAAAAAGTTATTTTATCATTCGTTTGGTTGCATCTGTAAGATCAGTTTATCCATGGCTATAGCTTCATTTACCTCTGCTAAATGTCATTTTAATTAAACGCTTTTTCAAGCTTCAAGATGCATTTATTTTTTTATTTATTTATTTTGCGGCACGTACTTCTCTCCAAATAGTAGACATTATTTTAAACTAAGAGCTATGGGGGGAGCTATGGGGGGGGGACTCCTGACATCACAAGTGCCTTTTGTGTATGATTCACTGATTGAAAGGCACCTACCCCAGATACGATTGACAACAGCGATGTCATCATGATGCACACTTTCCATAATCTTCATTTTGCAAAAGACACCTGTATTGTAACAGACACACACACAGTGTTTTTTGTGCCTCCTGCCATATCGCTCAACTGTTTCGAATTTCGCACGATCTCTGGATTTCTGTATCATATTTGTGGTCTTTTCTTTGTAAAAATGTGTAGTTTTCTGGCAAATCATTAAGGACTGCAGTAGCTAAATAATGACAAGACATTTGATTTTCGGGCTTTGTATCCTTCAGGAATTGCACGCTCCTGCAATCAATGTATGTTGTTCTAGCAGCTTTCTAACCTTGAAAGATTTCACTTATGTCCCTGATCTTGCCTCTTTGTCCAGAATGTTGAACAAAGAAATGAGAGGTATGCCTCCCATTGCAACAAAGTATGATTCACAAGTTCAGTTCATGTCTTAGCTTACTAATGTTAAGATTTTTTTTCTGCTAAAACAATAATAAAAGTATCTGTGTTTTGACTCCCTTATATTGTTGTATAATTTTAGTTTGTGTTAATTGTAGACCTTTATTTTTTCCTAACTTAAAGGGAACATACTGTTGAGACTGTAAACGGAATTGTGGGTCAGTTTAACCTGCTGCTGCTTTGTTGTAAAGTATAGAACTGCACCTCGTGTTTTTGAAGGTTAGTGAAAATAAAGTAAGAACTAGTTAGGTCTCTTTTTTTCCTCTGTCAAGCAGAGGAAGTAAAACAACTCTTCCCAGGTCTGTACCCTTGCAGGGAGTCTGAAATCTGGTAGAATAAATTATCTAATGTGTCATGATTGTGGATTGGTAGTCAAAAATCTGTGTTTCTTCACTGGCTGTAAAAGTAGTAGATACTTGGGTATGTGTTTAATGATTTGCATTTTATGATGATTGTCATGCATTTTTATTTATTCCTTATTTCCTTTAATGATATGGTCATTCTAACAGGAAGTTTCCATTAAAATGCATTTTTAATTATGCTAACACTGACTGGTGCTGGTAACTGGTTTGTGTTTGTGCTGTTCATTGAGGCTTTTTGACTACATATTTTCCTTGTAGGGTGGGGATGATATTTAGGATACAAGTATTGGGGGTAAAGTAGATATTGTTGAAAGAAGGGTATGTTGTTAAGGGATGTGGTTGTTCAGGCTGTTCAATGGAGAAGAAAGGGTCGAGACAGAACAGGACAAAGATAGTTTTGCTAAATGAGAAGAATAAATTCAAGGTAAGATGGGCTTGGTTGTTTTAACACAAATGTGGAGAAAGCTGATATTATTAAGCCCGCAACATATTGCAGTCTTTTTGTGTGTGCGCACAGGCACACATGCCGCACTCATTTTAGCTGTGAAAAGTGGCAGAGTAAGGTTCTTAAGTATCTGAAAAAGAATTATAGCTGACTTCCCAAGTAAGGAAAATGTGGTTGTGAAAAGCCACCATATAGGGACAATGTTAGGAAGAGGCAGTATACTTGGGAATGGGATCCCAGAAGGAATCATAAAAACAGGAGTAACAGAACAGTGATTGCAGATGAAAGTGGTGGTCATGAGCAGAATGTGTGATGCAGGTAAGGCAGACTAGCAAAGTTTACTTTAAGTACCCCACAGGATGTACAGTACCAAAGTCTCATCATTTGCACCCTGCACCACAGTTCACAGCCCAATGGGGGTGTTATGATGAATATTAAAAACCAGGCATGTATGATATGTATTTTAAAAAAGCAAGCACAGAAAGAAAGCAATGAAATGAAAACTGAAGTTGACCTATAAAATCAAACTAGCTTCTTTCTAAAATAAAAATGAAACAGATTTTATTTATATATGCATTTTTATTTTATATTTGGATGTGCAGAACATATTTCTGCTACAAGACAAGCATAATGTCGGTCAGGATGCTGCCCCCCCCCCCCCACATCTCCCCAAAGAGTAAAAGACTATGAAAATACAGTAGAAGCACACCATCCATCAGGGGGCTGTTGCCTTCTGCATTCCCCACCATAAATACAAAACCATCTGTTGTAAATATAATTTTCAGAGCCTTGTATTCCTATGGCAGGAAGATGGCAGCCCCGATGTATGTTACATCTCAAGAGTTTTCTGAGCAAATGTAAAATATGCCATCCGTGCATGTAAACAACCTGTAAACCAAATGTTAAGTGCAATGTTTTTAGCAGATATTTATTCACTATAACTTGCATTCTGTTCTCGTTGAATGTGGGCATTACCTGTACTTATTTTTATGTAGAATCCTGTGAATGCAAAATTGCTGTTTATTACAACACAAGAAAGTTTGAATTGATGTCCTACTTGTTTGTTTCTCCATCATAAGAGCAAATATCCCTAGTTGTTATAATTCTTTAGCAAAATTAGCTTAAAGTTCACTGAATTTGCCAGTCTCGCTTTGCCACTCATTCAAAGCTATGCCCAAACCTCAACAGAAACAGTGTGTAGAGCTTAAAATAAATTATGCTGACAGAACTACCTAAAGAAGACTTGGACTCAAGGTTTGATAGAGGCTCAGGCAAAACCCTAGGGTCAGTTACACACACACACACACACACACACACACACACACACACACACACACACACACACACACAAAGTATTCCATCAAAGCATCAGAATTGTAGGAAAAGGCTAGCAATTAAGTGTAGTCATAAAACACTCTTCAATTGTAGTACAGTTTTGTTTTGTGTAGCAAATCTTGAGTTGTAATATGGGGGAAATGCGGATTAAAGGTATCTCATCAGTGAGGACAGTGGGTGTAGTTAGTGTGTGTATGGTGGTTGGGGTGTTTTGGATTACATGTCTACATTTACATGTAGATGCAGATCTGTTGAGTGTTATCTTCTGCAGGTGTGTGTGCGCATTTGTCTGCACTCTATTTTTTTAAAACTGTAGTGAAATGAGACCTTTGTTATCTGTTTGGCATAACTTTGGGAAAGTGAAATGAAGAGATACTGCAAAGTAAACTCAGAAATCAGTTACATGGATAAGTTTAATAGTATCTAGAGAATGACAGTTTTATAATATTGAGGCTTTATGCACCTGTTGAGTCAATTTGTATAGGTGTTTGTGATGTAAATAAAGCAGTCATTGTCTGCTGGAATAGACCGGTATTTGAAAGGGAGAAATAAGTTAGACTAAGGGTGGAGAAGAGGGAGGCAATTTTTTTCTGGTTTATATGGGATGAGAGAGGGGAGAATGAGTACATTTCATATGTATAAGGGCTTATCCAAGAGAACACAGCTGAAATTCTGTCGGCAAATATTCTACTTGTGATTATCTTAGATATTCTGTTTTGCATACTGGGGCCTGAGGCAGGCTGTGGTGATCTTGAGGGAGCATGTGTAAAATAATAGTCTGAACTGTCAGAGTTAAAGCATTTGATCCCAGAGCAGTTTTATTTTGCTTTTTGAAGTGGTGGTAGAGTGCTGCAGAGTTTGCACACTTCTCTGTCATCATCAGCTGCAGCTTGCACTGCACTTTTGCACGACTGTGGTCTAGTAGTCCATATCAGCAGGAACATGTGCACTGGTAGTAACTGTCCCCCAAAAAAGAGAAGAATGGGATCAGTCCTAGGGTTTGTAGGGGGACAGAGAAAGAAGCTTGTTGCTTGTAAAGTGTTGCCTCTTAAAATGAAATAAATGAGGGTTTAGGGGAAGTGAAATGCCTAAGAGAAATTAACAGCATTGAGAACTACTTTTTTTGGGAGGATATGTTCAAAAAGAAAGGCATGTAAGTGGGAGAGTAACAGGAAGATTTAAGTAGTGTGATTAGGAATGGGATTTATGTGCAGAAGTTTTGGGATGCATGGAAATTAACTTTCTGATAATGTTGTGGAACCAGAAAGTACTGAATTTGAGAATGGATAGGGAAGCCGCAAAGTGGTTTTTGTAGGAGAAAGCAGGAGGTTGATTAGTCAGTAAATGTAATTTTTCTTGAAGCACAAAAACGGTGCAGAATAGGTGAATTTAATTTATTAATCTGCAGTATTTTTGTTTGTGACATTTTGGTGACAAAAATAGCCCCACTGTGGTCAGTGGCTTTATATATATCCTAGGATATGACTTCATCTTGGATCCTACAGTTGAGTTTTTGTAGTGTTTGTCATCACATTACCCTCTTTTACAGTGTCGGATGTCCAAGACTAAAACTTTCTGAGTAAGTACACTCCCTCAAAAATGTCAGTATGGTGAGTGCAGTAAGCATTCAGAATGAGTGTATGTAGCCCCCAGCACTGCTGACTGGGTAGGGGAGAGCCATAGGAAGACACTTTAGGAGATTTACTTGACCTTCGAGGACACCAGATGACACTTGTGTACAGGCTGTACTAATTCAGTTATTTGATACAAGTTTCATTGTTAATCTGATTAGTTAATCTGGATTTGCAGCATTATTTTTTATCATTGAGATGCTGTTTAGTTTGTTTTCTGGTGTCACACTGCAGTCATTGGATGATATGATTACTTTATTTTTCTACAAATGTGTTCAGATATAAAGTGCAACATTATTTTTTTGTAAATTCTATTTCCCTTTGTTTCATATGAAAATGAAATAGTTAGTGCAACTAGGCTGCTGGGTGCTAGGGATTGCAAGTGGAAGAAATCTTTTACTCCTAAAAACTGATTATGCGCCTATTTTTACTAGTGCATTTGTCTGAACAACCCTGCAAAAGTGAACCAGTGAGATTTGTGCATTGTAACTCCTGCCATTCATAGACATTGTGTACATTAGCAAATTTTAACCAGGTACCTATTAAGAAGAGTTCCACTTTCTTACTATCTTAATCCACTGCGCTACGTCCAGACAGAACTTTTTCTTAATAAAACTCTACTATTAATTTTCCTTCCTTCTCAGTCTGTACAAGTCACAAAAATAAAGATGGTGTTACTTTACAGTTAACCCCACTCCCCAGTATGTTAAGTATGGAACTACTCCCTACAAGACAAAATGAGATGTATTCAGTATGAAAACATTAAAGACAAACCATTTTTATCAGCTACAAAGGACAGCTTACAAAATTGTAGTATTACAGAAGGTAGTAAAATAAGCCCCTATCACATGATGCACTTTATCTCAAAAAAATGAAAAAATATTGACAAACCACTTCATTTTTGAAAATGATTGAAATCACACCTGCCAGTTAAAAATAAATGCAACTGCTTAAGAGATTTGAGATAAGATACTAGCTATTTATTCAAACTATGTATCAGCTTAAAATTTGTTTTATGTGCTATGAAAATAATTCCACTTTTTTAAATCTGTTGCTGTAAAACACTGGACATTTTGTTTCTAGGTAAGGTATATTCTACTTTATATACTATATTATGAAAGCTATATTGTATATGTACTGCATTATAGGAGTAACTTTAACTCTGTATTTACAATGTATGTCATTTGCCTGATGGCATTGGTCCTAGCTGAAAAATGGTCCTTTTGTTAGGATCATTTCACTTATCTGCTTAAGACATGAAACAAAATAAGAGAAGCCTTTCTATAACTTTTTCGTAGAATTTTTAGAAAAAAAGGCACTCTGAATTCAGAGCTGTTGCCTACATGTGACCTCCCTTTTGTGTATTTTTCCATGGTAGTGTTTCAGAAATGATGCTAGGTTGTAGCCTTAATATGTCTTTCTATAAAGAGGATGGAAGATCCTACATATGTCAATCCTATACTAAAATGAGGCTCATAGTATTGAATTTACAAATACCAACTATTCATGTTCTGTAGCATGTTATGTAAATTAATTCCTGAATGGGTAATAGAATTGTGTGTTTACACTGAAAATAAACTGAAAAATGTTAACATTTCCTAATATAGCTACATAGATTTTCTAAAAAAAAAAAATGAATGTGATACATTAATTTAAAGAAAAATCTTTTGCTGTCATGGTTGACTATGAAGAGTTCTAAAGTCTGCATATGTGTAGTCTGAATTGCGTCTGGGTTGCAACGACATTTGTATAGAACAGAAGCTTTATGTCTGCAGTCTGATGCCATATTGTGCGTGTTCATTCACTTTGGAGATATTTTACTTTGTTTTATTTAGCTTAATGCTGAGGTGTCTTCACCTGGTGGCTGATAGAATTATCTGCTTAGGAATAGCAAGTTAATGTGAAGATGCTTCTGCTTGTCCGTGTAAGCTAGGGGCAGTACAGTAGTTAAATACTGTCATCCTTGTACACCTTTTAGAATTGTGAGGGGATAAAAAAACAGTTCCTGCTGGTTTCCCTGGGTTTCGTTACTGCACTGCTTTGTAAGGTGGTTCTTTCAAGTCTTCATGAAACTGTTATGTTAAAATACTTTGTTCATCATCTTAACGGAGATATTGTGCTAGATCGTGGGAAATGAGCAGTGTAGAATTAAGGAGTTTTATACATTCTGCATGTTATAAGGCATTCTTCAAGTGTACCACAAATACTTCTGCAGACTTTGTTTTAGGACACTGGTGTTTTGCAAAATGATGATTCTGATATACTGATTTTCATTTGCTGTATTGTTTATTAGAAACTGAAGCTCTATTAACGTACCTTGGCTTCTGGCATTCTCCAAATTAGTCTTTTAGCAAGTTAACTAAAATGAGTAATTTAAGAGCAGGCTGTTAAGAATAGAAGGTTATTTTCAAAATTGATCAGTGACTGTGATAGAATCAAGTATCATGAAGAAACACACACACAGATCTGCTATTGTTATACACCATCTAACCAGCTGAATTGTCTGGGGATTCTTTGCAGCATGTGGCCTTCATGGGTTGGTCTGACTGAGAGTCCTCTGTAGATAATTAAATCAGTTTGTGTAAAGTTTTACATCAGCTACCTCACATGACTTACTGTACTCTTTGTAGTACATGTGCATACATATACATATATGTTTATTTTAAGTCTGTATTTGTAGTAAAACTAATGATCTGATTTTTACAGTGTTAAAAAGTTTATGGCACTTTCATGCTGATGTGCCAACTTAACGTGCAAGCAACAAGAAAACAATATAGCACATTTGTAGATGCATTCCTTATGTTGCATCTGTTGTGCAAAATCACTGTGAATTGCACCAGACTTAAAATTATACAAATAGTTATCAACCACTATGTTTTGGTATGTCGGAGGAAAGTGGAGAACCCAGAGCGAACCCATACAGATATGTGGGACAACATGCAGTCTCCATTCAGACAGTCAGTGGAGGTAAGACTTCAACCCCAGACACTGAAACACCAATGTAGAGGCTTTATCCACTGAGCTACTGTACTGCTACTCCAAAACTCATAGGTGGGTTTCATGAAATTAATGTGTAAGCAATTGATGTCAGGTTGGAGGCTTATGCTTGCCTTCCAAGCCTTGTACAATTGGGGATTATGCCTCGTTAGGAGTTATGTATATTTAAGAGCTGTTCATTTTAATTTGCTTGCTAATTGAAGAGGCTCTTTTCCAGCCATGACCTAGACTACAAGGTTAAGAGCAAACTGTGTTCTTGCATGTACTTCCAATGTATTGTAGTTAGTCAGCACATTCTTGGGTTATGGAGGGAAATCCAGGTACCTTGAGAAAACCAACAAACTCATGGTGTGATCGTGGAAACTCAGTAGACAGTGGCTTGGAGGTCTTACTGCACTGCCATGAAAATGGCACCGTTTCCCCAGTGAGACCTTTGAGATAATCAGATAGGGGGTTGTTCCAAGGATTTACCTGGCAATATATGGGAGGCTTTTGTTTGCCTTTTTTGATTTCTGCTGTCTAGAACTGTCCCAAGTCCTCCTTTACTTTCCTCACTTTCATTCAGCCCTGATTAGGTCACATCAGCAAACTCCAAAACTAAACACCAGATACATGGACTGTGACTTCATTCTAGGGTGGATCATCATGCAACCCAACCCCTACAATAAATTTCTTTAGTCTGTCCACAAGATGTGTACCTAAAGCTTGGATGGATGTCACATTTGTACTTCTTTAAAAGGGCTGCTGCGTGAATTACAATGGTAATTGTAGTCCTATTAGTCTTACTTTATCAATTAAGCCATGGAATGTATTATTTCTGAACTAATTAAGTGATGTAGGCAAACTCCAAAATCTTGATCCTAAATGGTTTGTATTTGTTAAATACAGTTCCGGGTCTACTCAACCTAGACGATTTCTACTTTGACTTTCCCATAATGTTTGTTCATAGGTTCATAGGTAGGTTCATAGGTTCATACTAGGCTATCTGCCCTAGGGCATTTATAAGCCTAGCCAGAGTGTGTGTGGCTTTCACCACCCCTTAGGATGAGAATACTATACCCATTAGTTTGCTGTGCCTCTGTCCAGCAGTGATACAGAGATGATTCCCGGGGTAAACCTACGATCTCCCATCCACTCGTCAAGATTTCTCTTGAACAGAGTCAGTGAGGGGCTCTGCCTCACATGGACTGGGATTCTGTTCCATAGTGTAGGGAGTCTCTGGGTGATGAATCTGCCCCTCTAGCACGTCCTATTTATATCCGTGTTGAGGTTTGTCTCTTGCTCTCGTGGCTCTGGTGGATTTGGATTTTTTGAGGTGGAGCATGTCCATTAATTCCGGGTTGAACATGGCCTTGTATGTCAGGCACAGATCACCTCTGAGCAGACGGTATGCGACTGAATAGAGCTGGAGTTTCTTCAGTCGGGCATCGTATGACATATGTTTGAGCCCCTTTATCCTTTTGGTGAGGAACTTTTGGGGTCTTTCCAACTGCTGCAGGTGTCGGGTAAGGTACATTCTGAATGGGGCGTTGTACTCAATCATTGGTCTGATAAGTGAAGAGTACAGGGGTACAATGACCTCTCCTAATCTGGATGTGAATCCCTTCATGATCAGGTGGGCAATGTAGAAGGTCTTCCTAACCACTTTGGCAATGTGAGTGTCAAAAGAGAAGTTACTGTCAACTTGGGTCCCCAGGTCCCTGATAACTTCTTCCGTGTTTAATGGATTACCACCTATGTGGTAATTAGGGGTACCTTGTTTTTCCCAAAGGGTATGACTATACATTTTTTGGCATTTAGCTTAAGGCCATGGCTCTGGCACCAGTTATCCATTTCTATGAGACCTTTCTGGAGGATGTCTGTGTCTGATGGAGTGTCAATTATGGTGCCCAGTTTGCAGTCATCTGCAAATTTTGTCAGCCACAATCCCACTATGTTTGCCTGCACTTCAGAAAAATAAATGCCGAACAAGAGGGGCCCAGGACTGAGCCCTGTGGGACACCGCTCGTGATCGGCTTAGACTCTGACATGGCACCAGCAACTCTAACCCTGTGTGTTCTGTCCTTGAGCCAGTTTGCAACCCATCTTGTGACATATGGGTTTACATCTAAGCTGGTGAGCTTTTCTATGATGCCCAAGTGGGGTATTGTGTCGAATGCTTTTGCTAGGTCAAGGTAGGCTGTGTGAACTGCCTTACCCTCATCAATGGCCTTAGTGACTGTTTCAAAAGTCGACCAAGTTCAAGAGGCAGGATCTGCCCTTGACAAAGCCAAATTGGGTAGGATCCAGTGTCTGTAGGTCCCCAATGTCTTTATTTATGAGTTCCATTATGATCCTCTCCATAGCTTTGCAGACAAGGCTCGTCAAGCTTATGGGGCGGTAATTTCCAGGGTCCGTAGAAGCACCGCCTTTGTGGAGTGGGACCACAGTTGCCGTCGCCATTCTTTGGGTATGTATCCTGTAGTAAGGCTAAGATTAAACAGCAGCCTTATGTGTGGGTTTAGTTCCTCATTGAGTTCGTGTAGCACACAGCCGGGGACACCGTCCGGTCCCATTGATGCTGTGTTTTTTGCTTTAGAGAGAGCAGCTCTCACCTGGGCATCTGAGATGTTTGGGAGGCTAGACTCTGGTGGGATAGATATTTCTCCTTTTGGGGGAGGGAGAAATTTGCACTGAACCTGTCTGCCAGTATGTTGGCAATGTCTGTGGGTTCAGTGATTTTTTTATCATTTTGGACTAATTCTGAGCATATCTGGGAGTTTCCACCCAGGTTTCTAACATAGCTAAAGAAGGCTTTATGATTGTCTTTTGTGTCATTAGCGATTTTTCTCTCAAAGTTGGCCTTGGATGATTTTATGAGTGATCGTAGTTTTTGCTAGTATTGATCAGAGATGCCTTCCCTTTTAGGGATTTTGCTCTGTCATGTAGTAGCTTTCTCCTCTTGTTGTAGAGTTTGTTTATGGCTGGAGTCCACCAGACCGGGCGCCTGCCTTTGGTGGAAAGGGTCTTTATTTTATTAGGGATTGCTTGATCCATACATTCCTGGAGGTGCTCGTAGAAGGCATTTGTAAGGGTTTCAGCAGCGTGGGTTGTGGTTTCCACTGGCTCGGGGGCCTTGAAGGATACCATTCCAGTCTTAAGAAGTGTGAAGTTTGCTTTTGAGAAGTTCTTCACTGTGGTCTTTTGCTGGGGGTGGGGGCGGGATGTGGATCTCCAGTGAGATTAATTTATGGTCTGATCTCACCAATGAGGGATATACTTCCGGTGTGGAGCATTTTGTCCCCATATTTGTGATGATCAGGTCTAGTATATTTTCTCCTCTTGTGGGAATGGTGACTAGTTGTTCCATAGCATTTGAGTTTATGAACTCAAGGAACCTTTGGGCTAGGGTGTTGGGGCTTGAGTAATGTTCCCAGTCTATGTTTGGGTAGTTGAAGTCACCCAATATGATGGTGTTTGGAGAGACATTCATACTCTCCAGTGTCTTCAGGAAGGCTGTGTGGGTTTCCTGAGTTTGGGAAGGTGGTCTGTAGCATGTTACAAACCGTAGGGCAGTTTTACCTATGGTTAATTGCACCTGGATGGTCTCCGATGCTTCGTGCGTTGCCACTAACCTGGAGGTGTGGGTATCCTTTATGAATATGGATACTCCCCCTCCTTTTGTGGTTCGGTCCGGATTTTGGGGCCGGAACGCATGATATGAGGTATAACCTGATAGTGCTGGGGTGCTCTCAGGAGCCTTGAACCAGGTTTCAGTCACAGCACAGACATCGATGTTCTCCATACTGAGGAGGGCTTCGAGGGCGTGCATCTTGAGGTTTAGACTTCTGGCATTGAGCAGTATTACCCTCAGTTTTTCTCCATTTTTGTTTTCTAGGGCGGTAGGTTTGTCATTCCCTACATAGTTCATAGTTCATAGTTTAGTACTAAGCTAACTGCCCTTGCGAGCCATTTTAAGCTTAGCCAATTATCCCTTGTGAGACTCAAACCCTGCACCTTGTGTTTGTAAGGCAAACACCTTAGCCATTAAGCCACCCTCCCAACCTATGTATCTTATACAGACCCATTGTGTTGATGTCAAACCTAATTGTTTTACTGACAGACCTCACATTGTTAAGGTAGAGAGTATCTCCTATGCCTCAAGATGCCACTGTTACTATTCTATAAAGGCTCATTCTTGAAGAGTTCTTGTTTTAGTATTCACTTCTCCAAAGTGAAAGTTGGTATCCAAAGTCTCTGGTTAACTAAGTTTGAGGATATTTTCAAATTAAGTGTATTAGTCTTTTTCCCTTCATGATACCCATATTCTCCACCAGCAAGTCCTGAATCATACCAGTGCCATGTCAGCCATAGACTCTTCTTAAATGCCAAGAAGTCCAGCTCCTGACCCTCATCGTATCACTGGCAGCCTCCTGAAAACAGACTTTTAGAGACTTTAGTTCCTGCATAGACACTGACTGACTTCTTTTTCGACCACTATGCTTGGGTTGTTGGGAAGTCCTTCTGCTTCACATAGCTTATCTGCCAGAGCTTCACTTCTAGGTTGAAGGATGTCTTTGTCCCGCTTTACTGCTCTTTTATTCAACCCATCTTCAAATGCAGTGCTAACTTTGTAGTGTGCCTGTCTGAACACCTTGTTCAGCTTGAGTGACTGCAAGGATTGCTAAGTGAAAACTCTGTATGGGGTATGTCTGTGATACTGTGTTAACTCTGCGCGGGGTATGTCTGTGATACTGTGTTAACTCTGCGTGGGGTATGTCTGTGATACTGTGTTAACTCTGCGCGGGGTATGTCTGTGATACTGTGTTAACTCTGCGCGGGGTATGTCTGTGATACTGTGTTAACTCTGCGGGGTATGTCTGTGATACTGTGTTAACTCTGCGTGGGGTATGTCTGTGATACTGTGTTAACTCTGCGGGGTATGTCTGTGATACTGTGTTAACTCTGCGCGGGGTATGTCTGTGATACTGTGTTAACTCTGCGCGGGGTATGTCTGTGATACTGTGTTAACTCTGCGCGGGGTATGTCTGTGATACTGTGTTAACTCTGCGCGGGGTATGTCTGTGATACTGTGTTAACTCTGCTGGGTATGTCTGTGATACTGTGTTAACTCTGCGTGGGGTATGTCTGTGATACTGTGTTAACTCTGCGCGGGGTATGTCTGTGATACTGTGTTTAATTAATTAGCCCCTTTTTATCATTTTCTATGAGAGATCGGGGTGTCATATATCAACTGTCATCATCTCTTTTGTTTGAATGCCATTCTCCTACTTTCCTAAACAGCCTTGCCTGACTGCCACAGGCCTTCTCTCATGCAATTCATACATCTCTTCCCTGGCCATCCTCATTCCTCCTTGCTGTATTCTTGTCTTTCTCACATCTTCTTCACCAGGTTGTCTTCTGCCTTCCTGCAAATATGACTGAACCACCATAATATGTTCTCTTTGATCTTCTCTGTAGTTGGAGCTACTTTAGCCCTTTTTTTTTCTTCTGGCCCATTGTGTGCATCCTACCACCTGTCTCAGGGATGTCTTCATTAAATCTTGCTTCCTCAACTACTCTGCCTTTACTGCCCAGGTTTCTGTACCATACAGTAGAACTGGTTGTACCAGTCTTGTACACCTTTGTCTTCAGTTTCTTTGGCATTCTTCTGACACACACTACCCCTGGCTTCTCTGATTCTGGCTATGACCTACTCATTCATGCTTCCCTTCTCCTTGACCTCCCCTCCCATATACTTGAAACTGATAATGTGTTCCACTACTTTCCCTGCTATCTCATTTTCCGACTTCTTCTGATTCTCCCCATTTACTGCCATGACAATTGTTTTATCTGTACTCAGTTTCATCTCATGTGCCTTCAGTTTTGCATTCTATTCCCCTATCCTTTGACGTTCTTACTTGGGAGTCTGCATGTAATGCTTCATCATTTGTGTATAGTAGCTGTGTTGATCTGTCCCCTCCAACTTGTTTGCTAATGTGGTCCATCGCCAGTATGAACAACAATGGGCTTGCAGCTGAACTCTGAACACCCACTCTCACTGAGAACATGTTTGTGTGTCTGAACACTGTTTGTTTGGTCCTTGTACATAGTCTGCAGTAACTTCACTATTGTTTCCCTAACTTCGAACCATGGTAGGACAGCTTTCTTAGGACCTTGTCATATGCTTTCTCCAAGTTTAATAGTGCCCAGTCTTCATCTCTAGTTTCTTCTCAACTATTTCACTACAAACATCAGGTGAGTTCTGCTGCATCATGATCTGAATCTGAACTGCTCATCTCCCATCCTACTTTCTACTTCTCTGCGTATTTGTTTAGCAATCACCCTCTTCAACACTTTTTCTGAAGTTTCACAGGAGTTTGATATTTCTTCCTGCCCACAGTTGTGAATGTTCCCTTTGTTGTTGTACGCAAACACTTTCTTTCCATACTGCTTTCTTCCCTAATTCATCCAACATCTTGATCATGTCTGCTGTAATCTCATCTGTGCCTGCTGCTTCCCCCATTTCATTTTCAGTACTGTTGTTCTTGCTTCTTCTAGGGTTGGCTGTTCCTGTTTCATTGTAGGCCATGTCTGGGGCAGTACACCTTCTGTGGGGTTTTCATCATTCAGAAACCACTATCTACTCCTTCCTCTGCCTTTGATGTCCTGGGACCTGGTGAGCAGGTTATTCCTGGCAAACCTTTAAGAAAAGTTTCTCTCTTTTATTCTCTTTCTTTCCATCTGATAGGCATGGGAAAACAGATGGCCTAGAGTGAGAACTGTCTTTGATTAGTTTTTTCTACCATCTGGTGAGTCACTTTCCAGTTGGTAGAGTGCCTGTCAGAGATTTACACCTCAGCCTGACCATGTAACATTAGGTCATTGCTTACTCAGTTGCAACAGTGTGCGGTGTGCCAGTGTGATTGTTTGTTTTTGTTCATGCCCTGTATTAACAGTCACCACTGAGCATTGTTGGAGTCAGAAACAGCAGATTATAAATAGTTTGATTTGGTGTATGATGGCGGTTTCAAATTGGAATGATTGTAAGGATCAATGCCTCCCTTTAAGAACCCTTCTTAGACTGCTGGATTACTCTCTTCACATCTCTGTAATTTTCCCATTTCTATGTTTAATGCGTCTTCCATTATATTACAGATATAGCCACCCTGCCTCATCTGTGTCATATTCACCTCCTCTTCTATAGCTTCTAATGCTGTTCATAGGTGTTTACTAAGCTAATGACCACAAGGCCCTTTTTAAGCCTAGCCATTCATCCCAAATCTCTGACAAGTTCCGATACCCTTGATAAGTGTAAGGAGGGGTTTGGGAGATGTACCATTTGCAGGTTACCTGTGTCCATTAGAGACATAGGTGCCAAACCAGGGATTAATTTCCAGTTGTCCATATTGCACTTGAATTGGGTTAGGGAGGAACTCTGCTTCACATGGATGGGAAGCCTATTCCTTAGACGGGGTAATCTTAGGGATACATACCTATCTCTCCAGCAGGACCTATTTATATCACAGGCAAGGTTTAAGTCTTTAAAATGGGTAATTCTTGTACTGTTTGTTTTGAAGATATGCAGGAGGTCCATCAGAGTGGGGTCTGACAATGCCATGTATGGCAGGCATAGATTTCCCTCTCAAAAGCCTGTAGGCGACAGAATACTGGGAAAGGGCCTTGAGGCAGTCTGCATAGGACATTTTACTTGCACCCTGTATTCTTTTAGTGAGGAACCTCTGTGAACATTGGATATGTCTAGTTAGGTACATACCAAAGGGGCATTGTACTCAGTGATAGGTCTGATGAATGCTGAATATAGTGGAAAAATGACTTCCTTGGACTTGGATTGGATGCCTGACCTTTATTTCTAAGTTGTGCAATATAGAATGATATACTCACCAGTGTAGTCACATGATGGTCAAAGGCTAGATTACTATCTATGTGTGTCCCCAAGTCCCTGACTACTGGGTCAGCTCTAAGGGGTGTGTTGTCAATATGATAGTTATCAGAGATTAATGACTTCCCAAAGGATGCTATTATGCATTTCTTGGCATTTATTTTTAGTCCATGGCTCTGAAACCAGCTGTTTGTCTGTGTCAACCCCTCCTGTAGAACATTTGTGTCAGTGTGAGATTCAATGACTGCTCCAAATTTGCAATCATCTGCAAATTTAGTCAGTCAGAGACTACTGTTTTAGTATGTCATCCATACCTCTCAAGTGTACCTAATTATGTGGAATGTACCTCATTTGGGGTTTTAAAAAGTTCATGTTCCTCAAAGTTCCACATTGAAAGGATCTAAATTCAATTTCAGTGTAGGAATTTTTAACTGATATCCATGGTAAATAGAGAGGAATCATATTATGAAAAGATCTTTAATGAATTTGATGTCATCTGTAACAGCAGTTAGGAAATAGTGGAAGTTTATCAGGCCCATAGAGACTTTCTATGTAAATGTATTCAGCAGCTTTCATGACTCTAGGCCATCTGTCTTCCCATAAAAAAAAATCTTTATTTTTGTATTGCCCTCAGAATCCCTGAGGAATCACCCATACCCCACAAATGTAAATTTGTATGGACAATTCACTCTGATTGCTTCCCTTGCTGCTTAAGGATATCTGAAATATTTTCTATCCACAAACACTGTTTGCTGAATCTCTGCATGAATCTCTCTTTGGATCCTGTTTCTTGTTTGAATTCCCTACAAGACCAACACTTTTACAGCTATCTCTGATTTTAGATTTATTTCTTTGTAAACCTCTGAAATCATGTCAACATTTCCAGAAGTCATTTGTCTCTGGTTACAAAGAGATCTTCACAATTTGAAGTGTGTTGTACTCACCTTTTAGTCCTCAGCCTAGACAAGGGAGTGACTGTATATCTGAGAAGAGTTTTGAGGAATTCTTGGAAGGATCACTTATGCTTGTAGAGGAGTAGTGTTGACTTAGTACTTTGAAAGGCATGCATGTCATTACCTTTACCTGATTAAATGTGACAGTATGGCACTCTCATTAAATGTCTAATAATTCTTCATATTTTAAAGTGTTCTTGCACAGTAGTATAATTCTTTGCCAATATTATGGACTCCCTTTTTAGAACAGACCCTAAAACTGCTTTGTTGCTGCAGACCCTGGTAAGCTCAAAGTCTATTGTTTGCTAGCAAATAGACTTTAAAAATCTGATTTCTCTTGACATTGAGTTTGGCATTGCAGTTCTGCATATTTGTATACCACAGATCTGATGATTTTTGCAGAGATGTGGCTTGTACATTTAATTATAGGAGGAACTTGAATGGTTAATAGTTGAGATGGAATAGTCAGTCTGATGCTTGGTGCCCTAACAACCACTCTCCTCCAACCACCATAGTGACACACTCCTCTCCCATGCTGATTATAGCAGTGTAGGTTTGGCACCTGCCCTTTACCTATGTATCACATACTGTTACTTCTCATCCCATGACCACGTCTGTGTAATTAGTGAAGCTACAGGGTTTGCAGCCTCTGACCCAGAGCAGGATAATATAGCAGATGATGTACCTCTCAAGTGTACCTCATTACGGGGAACGTACCTCATTTGGGGGTTTAAAAAGTTCATGTTCCTCAAAGTTCCTTAATGTTCCACATTGAAAGACTCTGTCACACATTCAGTGTTAGGAATTTTTTAAGTGAAATCCGTGGTAAATAGAAACAAATCGTATTAATTCATTAAAAGATCTTCTTTATAAGTAAAACCAGCATATTTAACCATCCTATGGCCTTCCTAGTTGAAGTTGTTAATAAGCCATTAGTAGGTGTTTCACATTTTGCCCATTTGTTCCACATTATGAGGGCTAATGTTCCTCATTTTGGAGATGGAAGGTTGAGAGCTATGGCAGATGATGTGTCAGCATACAATCTCACTAGTCTCTAACTTTATAATGGAACTTGTTTTGTCAGATAGGTATATCGGGTACAGGCTACATTGAGCTAATGTAGCTCATCTTTAAGCAAGGTGTTCATAAAGGTTCACACCCTTGCTTGATTCATTCATGCACATCTGGATCTGTTATTGTATGTCAAAAGGAAATTTATTTAGAGTTTGCTGTTCTTGACTCCAGCAATCAATATATAAAACAGATTGACAAATGAATACAGGAAACAGCTATAAAATGTCAATGGAAGAATGTGTGCGGATTGTGAAGAGTATACAAGAAACTTCTGATCTAGGACTAAACTGCACGATGGCTTCACAGAAATGTGTTTAGGTTTTAACATTTCTGTTTTCTGAGCCTTGCAGAATGTTGTCTCATTTCAAGACCTTTTGTTCTAAAGTTATGTCACAGTTTCAGTGAGTAATGAGATTCGGTGCTCGTTACATACATTGTCTTTTCTTTTCCTGATCCTAATGGTACTAATGAAGACAAAAGTAAAACAAACAAGCATTTCTCACAGTTACAGGCCCCTTTTGTGTGCCTACCATGAGGGTATTTGTGTCCTTCACAGGAGATCCACACACAGATAATGCCATCACAGAATAATAGATAACAGATTTGCATACAATTTCACCAGCAAAGTCAAATACAATAGATACCACAGTTAAGCAAATATAGTGAAAAGTGGGGGTTGGAATGAATTAAGCAGTGAAGGAACAGTATCCTTTTAATACAATTGAAAACATTTTATGTAGTTCTTGGTGATTTAAAATTAAGAGAAGAAGAAAAGACACATGGCATGGAAACAAGTAGCTAAATGTAGGGCACATATAGATTAGGCAATATTGCTTGCAAAAATAAATGCCAGACGAGTAAGTAATACATGCTGATGCTTATTGGCTACTTTAAATATGTATTATATTTTTGTCCAGAACAGACTGTTAACAGCTTAGTCTTTACTCATGCACCTTTCTGTGATCTTTCTTTCTGTTTGGTTCAAGGTATCTGTAAGCCATAAGACACAAGAAGAGCTCTTAGAATGAATTTGCCTGCCCAATTTTGCACCACGACTAGGGGTATAAGAACATATTTCAGCTTTGAGTGTCTATATCATCAGATTTTAAGACAGCTGGAGAAAGCTTTTTTCACATTTTGCTAGTTTGTGTGTCCAGATTCCAATACAGATTCTGATACTGAGTATCCCACAAGTTTCTAGGAGTCTCCTGAAGGTCTTTCTGTGTGGAGCGGTGGCACAGATGCAACTTTAGGAAAAATCAGCATAGTTAACATCCTTCCATGATTTTCCAGGATTTATTTCTGGGCTGGTTGTAACTGTGTTTATTTAAACCTTCCCATTTTGCAGAGGCTAGTACAGGGCACACCTGTTGTAGGCAAAGCTTGTACCTTGATGATGTGCATTATTAAGGGTGCCATGTGTTTGTATGTAATTTTCTGCACTGACCATTTGTCATTGTCATTACTGTTAGTCTGTATAGTCTCTGTGGGGATTTTTTTTAATTGTATGATATGCATACTGTAATGTCTGACATTAAGGACTCTCCTTGATTAGTCCTGTGTTGGTTCACCT